>NC_051054.1:1260898-1265898 GCF_904848185.1 Acanthopagrus latus
ACGACTTCAGTGTCAAAAACAAACCAGGACTGGCTGTTCTCCCCCAGGTTTCATGTTCCTTCCACACGCAGCTACTTGAAAAGAAAACAACAGTCGCTTGGATGAAACTCAGAAGCTTCCTGACGAAATAACAGAGACGATCCAAAAACAAACCAAGAAGAGACGAGATACTGAAAGAGGGCTGAAGGCTTCTTGTAACAAATGATCAGACACAAATCAATCTAAGGATTTTTCTAGTTGAGTAAAGAGAGTGAATCTGGTCTCACAACAAACCCCGTCCTCCACGTCCCTCCTACCTTTGACGGAGGTGTTGGGCGGCGGTCCCTCCATGCGCAGGTTCCACGGCGGGTCGCCCTGGTTGGCGAAGTCCCTCATCTTCAGGTAGCTGATGGTGAGCCGGATGATGGAGGCCTTGTCCAGCTGGCTGGTGATGGCGCCCGGCAGCGGCAGCATCTTGGCCAGTTCGTAAAACTCAAAGTTCTCCTTTCCCCGCCGCGACCGCGCCGCGTCCCGCGACTTCTCCTTCCTCAGAGCCTGCAGCCTGGACGGGCGGAGAGGAAACAGACACAGCGTGAGACTCTGACGGACATGATGCAGAACGTGAGTCATTGTGGAGGTTCTGTTGGACCTCGTGTGTCAGTGGAGCGAGAACATGTATGTTAACAAAACAAGACAGTAAATAGTTGGAAACACATTATTTACTGGTGCGTAATTTAAAAAGTCTGGGTACAAACCAAAACCTCCCCGTTTGTGTTCAAGCTCTTGAAACTCTGGAAAATCAAACCTTCCTTTTAAAAACTCATGAGATCTCGAAGTAGCATTTGTTACCATGACAACTCAGTCAGCTGTACAGCAACACTGCGTCAAAGTTTCTGTTAAACTTGATCGTCAGAGTCACAAAACATTGTTCACACAAGCCCGAGGGATCGACCCGATCAGAACAGATACCCTAACCCTAACCCTGCACATTTTCAAATCAGGACGACTGAATGACGACGTAACTGAGAGTGAAACACGTGCGCATCACGTGGTTTAACGCGTTACGGTTTTGAGATGAATTTAAGGCGACAGAGGAGATCAAGTTCTCGCTCGTCATCGTCTTCCTCTTCAAACACTCAAAAGCATTTTTCCTTGTGAACCTCCAAGATGAACCAAACTTCTTCTGGCACAAACAAAGATGATAACTCACAAATGACATCACCTGATGACATCACCTGATGACATCACCTGGTTTCCTGTTTCAGACTGACAGAAGCTGGATGATGCTGCACCGACAGACGTCACTGCTGCTGCGTCTGTATCACCTCATGTTTAAACTAAGTACCTGACGATCTGCCTCTCCATCTCTTTCTTCCATTACTTCCTCTTTCCCTCCATCCTCTCCATCACTTTCCACTCTATTACTTTATATCAGGGAGCAGCTCTGTTTGTTCTCCCTCCTTCTCTCTCTCCTTCTCTCTCTCCTTCTCTCTCTCTTTCACCCTTCAACAACAACAGTGACGACCATACTTTCCCGCGGCCTCTCATCATCATCGGACGCCGTTATGAATTAACTCGGCAATAAATCAGCTGCTTAAAACCTCTGTGGGCTTCCTGCCGGCCGCACACACACACACACACACACACACACATAAAGACAGGTGATTAATTTGTGCCGGAGAAAAAAAAAGAAAGAGAGAAAAAGTGTTGCAGGGATAAAAGGAGAGAGGGAGAGAGAGGGGGAGTAAAGAGAAGGAGAGGGATGAGATGGAGGGATAGCACACAAACACTTCAGAGGAGGAGGAGTTGTTTAGGGCTACAGATGAAAAATGGCTGTCATCTGGAGAAGAATATCATTTTCATACTGTGTGTCATTTATTTATCAGGGAGAACAAACAGCAGATGAGGAGAGAGAGGAGGAGGAGACAAGGAGAGGAGAGGAGGAAACAAGGAGAGGAAACAAGAAAATAGGAAACAAGGAGAGGAAACAAGAAAAGAGGAAAGAAGGAGAGGAAACAAGAAAAGAGGAAACAAGAAAGGAGGAAACAAGAAGAGAGGAAACAAGGAGAGGAAACAAGAAGAGAGGAAACAAGGAGAGGAAACAAGGAGAGGAAACAAGAAAAGAGGAAACAAGGAGAGGAAACAAGAAAAGAGGAAACAAGGAGAGGAAACAAGAAAAGAGGAAACAAGGAGAGGAAACAAGGAGAGGAAACAAGAAAAGAGGAAACAAGGAGAGGAAACAAGAAAGGAGGAAACAAGAAGAGAGGAAACAAGGAGAGGAAACAAGAAGAGAGGAAACAAGGAGAGGAAACAAGGAGAGGAAACAAGAAGAGAGGAAACAAGGAGAGGAAACAAGGAGAGGAAACAAGAAAAGAGGAAACAAGGAGAGGAAACAAGAAAAGAGGAAACAAGGAGAGGAAACAAGAAAAGAGGAAACAAGGAGAGGAAACAAGGAGAGGAAACAAGAAAAGAGGAAACAAGGAGAGGAAACAAGAAAGGAGGAAACAAGAAGAGAGGAAACAAGGAGAGGAAACAAGAAGAGAGGAAACAAGGAGAGGAAACAAGGAGAGGAAACAAGAAAGGAGGAAACAAGAAGAGAGGAAACAAGGAGAGGAAACAAGAAGAGAGGAAACAAGAAGAGAGGAAACAAGGAGAGGAAACAAGGAGAGGACCACCAACCGCCCGGAGGAGGTCGCCTGTTGTAGGATTCAGAAAATAAAAATCGTTCTTTTCAAACAAAAGCTTCAGTTTCGAGTTTCTAACATTCAGGAAACGTCCTGAGTTTTGACTCCAGCTGTCGACAGTCAGGAGGAAATTAAGATTTGACTTTTTTGACCCACAGACGTTAAAATTCGTAACACAGAAAATAAGAAAGCTGAAGATTAGTGACATTACTTGTGTGTGGGTGTGTGTGTGTGTGTGTATGAAGTGTGTGTGTGTGAGTGTGTGTGTGTATGAAGTGTGTGTGTGTGTGTGTGTGTGTGTGTGTGTGTGTGTGTGTGTGTGTGTGTATGAAGTGTGTGTGTGCTGCTGGAAGATGAAGAGCAGTCGGGCAGACGGGATTTATTTGTTCTGCAAACTTGGGAAGCATTATGTTGATGGACGACAAATATGTCTTCATGTCTGTGTGTGTGTGTGTGTGTGTGTGTGTGTGTGTGTGTGTGTGTGTGTGTGTGTGTGTGTGTGTGTATGTGTGTGTGAGTGTGTGTAAGTGGACAGGGAGGTGTGTTTGACCTTGACTCAAACAGACATATTTATCATGTACCGGCTGAGTAGGTAAATGCAACACTTGTGTATGTGTGTGTGTGTGTGTGTGTGTGTGTGTGTGTGTTGCTGTTTGGGTCTTATAAACATGAAATGAAACCGTGTCGTAAAGTTCAGCTGGGTGACTTGATGGTGTTTTAAAGAGCTCGTCACGGCAGACAAGGTGTGTGTGTGTGTGTGTGTGTGTGTGTGTGTGTGTGTGAGTGTGTCTCAGTGTGTGCAAATGTGTGTGTGTGCCTGCATGTGCGTATCATGTCGTAAAGTTCAGCGAGGTGGGTCGATGGCTTTTTAAAGAGCTTGTCAGCTGAAAGGAAAAGATATGTGTGTGTCTTTGTGTGTGTGTGTGTGTGTGTGTGTGTGTGTGTGTGTGTGTGTGTGTGTAGGCAGAGAGCATGCTGGGAAGGTCGAGTGTTTAACGTCCGGGTCAAACTGGCCGTCGGTCATGTGACAGGATGGGATTTATACTCCACACTGAGATTTATTTCACTTCATCTGTCGGAGCTCGTTTTTATTTTCAGACGCGTGAAGAAAATAAACTTTATCATCGTCTCATGTTCTGCATCCGCCTGCTCACAGAGCAGCTGTCACACCTGCATCTACCTGCCCTCACTCGTGTCCACATGATCAAAATCCAAAGCTTCCACTGGCTCTGTGATCCGAACACATCACAGTGTTCGTAGGTTTACATCCTCAAACAAACGAGGTTTAAATCAGCAGCTCCTCAGATAATCATTCAAGTCATCGACGTTCCTGAGAAAGTTCAGGAAGCTGCTGTCAGCAACCCGACCACCAGAAACCACGTTAGCTAAGTGGGTTTCTGCAGAACCACAGACGAGTTCAAGTTCAGCTTGAATCTTCAGTTTCATCGTGTGTGTTTCAGCACGATGAAACAGGTTTTAAACACCTGTGATGATCCACACACACAGATGGAAACGTCTCCAGGTCTCCAGTGAGGCGACTCGTTTCAGTTCAGCTCTGAGATGATTCTCTGGTTCGGTTTAGGAACAAACACCACTCAGTAACATTAGAAGGTTTGGGGGGTTTAAATACATGTGCTGACACAAACACAGCTGGAACACCTGGATTTGTCTCCAGGTGAGTTTAAACATGTCCAGCGGTCTGGAAGTCTCCACCGTCACCTCCACCTCCTGACGGGACAGTCAGGTGATAATCAGATCATTTACTGGTGACGTCTGGTGCTGATGTCAACATCACATCCTGCAGTCTGAGTCAAACACCTGAATCTGGAGAGATCAGCAGGAGGCCGGAGGATTCAGGTGAGAGCGTCTACACCTGCTGTTAGCTGTTAGCTGTTAGCTTCACTGTTTGTACCTCCAGTAGAGAAACATCTAAATACAACATCATCAAATGTATTTTAACTGTTTAAAACGTGCAAACATAAGAAGAAAACTACAATATAACAACAGAAATCCTCACTCTTATCAGAATAAGGAGGAAAAATCATTTTTTTCTTGATGATAATTACTTTGTCTGTTGTTAATCCACCTCAGGATCACAGCTCGGATGAGTTTCTGTCCGACGCCCTGACACAAACTGAATCTCTCTCACAAAACACAAATTATAAAGTTTTAGAGCATCAAACTGAACGTGTCATGAAACAGCGCTCGGACTTTTTAATCCTCAGAGACTGAAGACTTTATACTTTCATTTTGTTTCAACAGAAAGTCCGTTTATATTTCAGAATAAAACTCTGGGCTTAATTTTTCTCTCCTGTCCAGATATGAGAGTATCTGTTT
>NC_051054.1:1270898-1290898 GCF_904848185.1 Acanthopagrus latus
TAAATATATGTTTGTTTGAATTAATTGCAAAGTTTCACAACTTGCATGTTTTTTTAGATTATCTGCTGAAACTTTAAATTATGTCGTGTTCAGCACAATTTGGTTAAACACAGACAAATAAATATACTATTATATTTCATTTTCAGAGGCATAAACTGGACAATTCTTAATTATCATGCACAGATATTGTAGATGATGAGGATTAAAAATAAACCTGCACAGAACCTTAAAAACAGACTGTTGGACTCTTTCTCAGCTAGCACAGGAAGCTAAAGCTAACAGGGGCGCTAACGTCACATCATGTCCGGATTAATACGAGGATACGTGAAGAAACAACAGAACTGAAAGAAACAATGAAGATAGACGGATGAACAGAGAGAGACTGAGGGGGAGTGAGGGGAGGACGAGGGAGGATGATGTAAGAGGGATGCAAGAGGAAGAGGAAGAAGAGGAGGAAGAGGAGGAAGAGGAGGGGACAGCTGCACTGGAACGTCTCATCGTCTTCACCTTCACCTCATCTGAACTCGACTCTCTTCCTTTTCTTTGTCTGTTTTCTATTTCCCTGCAACTGATTTCTTTTGTCCTCCGTCACCTCGTCTTTAGAGCCTTCCTTTCCTCATTTCTCATCCTTTCCTCTTTCCTTCACTCCTCAGCTTCCTCTCCTGCGTCCTCACTTCATCTTCTGTCCTTACTTCCTGTCTCTCTCCTTACATTTCCTTTATTTCCTCTCTTAAGTCCTCACTTCCTCTCCTAAGTCTTCACTTCCTCTCTTAAGTCCTCACTTCCTCTCTTAAGTCCTCACTTCCTCTCTTAAGTCCTCACTTCCTCTCCTAAGTCCTCACTTCCTCCTCTTTTCCTCTATGCCCCTTTCTACCTTTTCTTAAAATTTCCCCCCTTCCTTTTCTCCCTCTTTCCTTCCTCTCCTCTCTTTGTCTGCTTCCCCAGTCCTCCTCTACGTCCTTGTTTCCTCTCCTCGACCACCTTTGCGCTCTCATGTCCTTACTTCCTCCCTTCTCCTCCTCCTCCTCCTCCTCCTCCCTGGGTTCAGTGGTGTGGAACAGTTCAGTATTAGCTCTGAAATTAGCAGCAGTCCCTCGTTAAAGAGTTGGCAGGAGCACACACACACACACACACACACACACACACACACACACACACACACACACACACACACACACACACACACACACACACAGTTAATGGTATAAAAGCTGCTGCCACCTTGGAGACACAGAATTACTTGAGCTCTTCTCTTCATGTCTTTATCATTTATTCTTTTTTTCTTTTCTCCGACTACAATCCTTCCTCTTCCTCCTTCCTCTTCCTCTTCCTCTCTCTCCCTTTTGTCTCCATCACCTCCTCCCTCTCCTTGTCCTCTGGTAACCTTCAAACAAAGAGACAACTCTTCCTCTTCCTCTTCCTCTCTGGCTCACAGCCAGCAGACAGTGAATGAGTCTTCCTCCCCTGACATCCTCCTCCTTCCTCCTCTTCCTCCTCCTCCTTCTTCTTCCTCCTCCTCAGTTCATCACTTTGCATATTATTTCTTCTGGTATTTATTAACTTCCTAACTCACTCCTCTCCCTTTACACTTATTTCCTTCTCTTCTTTCCTCCCAGTCTCTCTCCTCTTCACCCTTTCCCTAATATTTCCTTCCTTCTCATCTCTTGTCTACTGATACCACTTCCTCCTTCACTTCCTTTCCCTCCTTTCTCTCTCGACCACTCTTCCTCCTGCACATCTTCCGAAACGATTTGAAATACTCCTGTTTCATGGCCGACCAGAGGAAAGCCGAGCCCAGCAACTTTTTTCCCGACAATTCAGCTTTTCTGTGCATCTGCTTCAAGTTTGAAAACTTTAACTTTAAAAAAATAACTGCTGAGCTTCAGAGAAAGTGTTTTTATTTTAGATATTCTTGAAGGAGATTTGAACACAAAAGGTTTCTTACTGGATCAAACTAATAACTACAATCAGTCTGAACCACGAGGCAGCCAGAGCGTCTCGGTTCACCTGATCCAGGTTCTGTGTTCACACCTGCTCCTTGCCTTTATGCTAAGCTAGGCTAAACACGCTGCAGCTCCTCTATAAGACGAGCGTCGATCAGGATCAATCTTCTTTAAACCTCAACGTGAGGAAGCAAATTAGTAGATTTACCAAAATGTCGAATATCAACAAACCATCATGACATCAGCTTTCATTAACTTTGACTGATTGGAGTCAGGCCTCCGTCAATTATCGGAACGTGACATCATTAATCTCTTCTCAAGTACACACACACACACACACACACACACACACACACACACACACACACACACACACACACACACACACACACACACACACACACACACACACACACACACACACACAGCGGTGCACACCTGTGGCTCAGATAACAAGATGGAAGCATCGCAGGCTGAGACAGAGTCAGGACCTGACAGAGGGATGTCAGTGTGTGTTTACCTGTGTGTGTGTGTGTGTGTGTGTGTCAGCTCCAGGTGTTTATGTACTTGAGGTGTGTGTGAATGAGAAGCAAAGAGGTGTTTTGGCAGAATATCACACACACACACACTCACTCACACACTCACACACTGTGGTGTAACCTCTCCACAGGCCTCTGAGCTCTACAGCACTAATTAGTTTGGCAACGGAGTCAGAACAACATACCTTTGGCCTACAACACCCCCTGCGCACACACACACACACACACACACACACACACACACACACACACACACACACACACACACACACACACACACACACACACACACACACACACACACACACACACACACACACACACACACAGCTCTGTCCAACATCCAGTAAACACTTTCAAACACAGACGTCCAGCAAAACAAACTCTCGCTCTGCTGCTGATCCAAACAGAAGCTCAACACGTCTGCATCACGTCCCTGTAGTTTCAACTGATCGATCACTATTGATGAAGACACAAACACACAGTGGCATCATCATCATCATCATCATCATCATCATCATCATCACCTGAATTAAACTGTTCGTCTTCTCTTTATTGGACATTTATGTAAAATTCACTTTAATAGAAAAATTTCAGCTCAGATGTAAAAAGCTGAATGTTTCCGAGCGGCTGATCGTCGTCTTGTCGTCCTCACACAGCCAATCATCTTCGATTATTTTGGACTCATAAATATAATTAAGGATTAAAGATTCAAGATTATTAAACACAGCTGATCAGTTCATTTCTTTAAGAGCAACACCAAATGTTTGCAGGAACCTTTTTTTACTTTACTTCAAGTTTCAAATTCAGCTCCTCAAATCTGAACCACGCTCACAAACACACACCTGAGTCTCACCTGCAGCCCTCAATTACCCACTGACACCACACACACACACACACACACACACACACACACACACACACACACACACACACACACACACACACACACACACACACACACACACACACTTCATATATTATAGATGAGCTAAACAGGAAGAAGAAGACGGCATTTCTTTTTCTTTCCTTCTTTTATTTGTTGAGATTTATTTTGACATTGAGAAAAACGCAGCGCAGCTTCGAGGTCGTCACCGGTTCTGTTCCTGTCGGGTTTTGTGCAGACAGAACCGGGTATTTTAAGCTCAGCTGGATGTTTTCCTGACCAGAACCTAACCAGGTGAAGTTGAACATAAAGAACAGTAAATCTTTAAACGCGCAGACGTCACGTTATCATCCCTCAGTGTATTTTCTCTAACACATCATTTAGGTCCGGTCTCTCCGGGCTCGAGTTCTGCTCGTGGTCCCGACTCTCTCTCATGTCTCTGTCTGGTTTCCGCAGCTCGTCTCTCGCTCGGCGTGCGTCGTCCTCGCTGCCTGATCCTGTTTGTACAAAGCAACCGAGTGCTGAATAATTGATGCAGCTCGCAGCTCTCTCTCTCTCCAGTCGTCCTCCACCTCTCTCTCTCTCTCTCTCCTGTTGTTGTTGTTACTGTCGATGATCATCACAAACATAACGGACCGAACCGGACCCAAAGACAGAAGGAGAGTGTTGGGAGCTGATTGGTCAAAAGCATGAGCGTCACACCGACTGACTTCCTGTCTGCTCAGGTGACCCACTGATTAAACTACCTGGTGGCTCCGTGACGTGTTGGCTGACTGACGACCGCTTTGAATCGTTCCACCACCTTCTTAAAAAGTTCTGCTGACACACACAAACCTGTTGATATCCGAGTCATTCGTGATGTGTAAAAGTACCAGAACCACAAATGTGGGCTTCACTTGTGCACGTGTGTCTCTGTAGTGGACCGTAAACAAGCGAGGGACTTAATCTTTCACCAAACTCCATGTAAAAAAATCTGAATTTTAAAAGACACCTGGAGATCACAAAAAAAAGAATAAAGTATCAGAAAATGGAAGAAGAAGTGACGTAAAGCTCCTTTGTTTGGTTTCAGAAATACTTAATTACTTTATTTTTGCGTGTTTCTGCCCCGGTGAAGATTTAAGGATCGCAAAACTGGAGGCAAAGGAAACGAAAACAAAGACATAAAGGAGGGTGAAGACCTGTGGTGAAGAAATTAGAGCAGAGGGAACAACTTTAAAATGCTAAACTGGAGGTAAACAGCAGAGCAGAGCGGGGAACAGCGAGGCAGCGAGAGGCGGAATGAGACCAGGATTTGCATAAACACTCCTCGTGCTTTTGTTGCTGCAATTAGCTTCAATAGCTTTTAGCTTTTCACACTCACAATGGCTGCGTGTGGGCGTCTGATCGAGGAGAGCCGCTCGCAACGATACGACTCAGCGTGGGGAATTATAACCGGAGAGCGCAGCGCCGGAGGAGTTCAGAACACAGACCCAGAACAGGGTCAGACCGGGTCGGCAGGGAGGATGTTTAGACGGGTTTCATCGTGGGCAGACTTCCACTCACGCTGCTGCTGAGTTTAATGTAAAGAAGCATTAAAGGTTCATTTTCACCCTGACGGAGTCACAACTCAACATCCACCTGCAGCTTTTTCTGGAGCTGCTGAATCAGAACTTCTTGTCCGTGTTAACCTTCAGTCCAACCTTTGAAACACGATTTTTCTACTCCAACAAGGTGCTTCACTTCGTCTACACCGGCTCCATAAATAACAGCTAACAGATTCTTCTCGTCACAGCTACGTCCATAAGTTCAGATCTGTTACAACATTTGCTGCATGAGACAACAGAGCAGCCTGAACCCTCGCAGGTGGATCCAGTCCTGCTGGGTTTAATTTGGATCACTTCAGTCATCTGATGATCCCAGATGGATCCCACAGAACTGTCTCCTACAGAACACAGTAACACAAGAAGACGGTGAATGTGCAGCTCGGTTACTGCAGAGCGAACATCCGAGTGAAGAGTCAAACTCCAGATGTGTGACGAGACAATCAAAAGCTCAATCTGGTAAAAAATCTTGTAAATAAATGTAATAATCAGTGTGTTAATTGTTCATTTTGACATCTGAACACCAGGCGATGAACGTGATGTTCTGTGCAACAGACAAACGATGTTTCTCCGGACGTGATGACGCGACTCGAGTCCAAAACTAAAACTAACTAAATGAGTCAGACCACACTTGGTTATCTGACACATGCGTCATCACAGAGCTGCTTCTGTTCTCCAGACGACTGTGTTTTCCAGACGTGTTCGACGGGGTTAATAACTCTGAACTGGCTCTGTGTGTTTCCTCTCCAGGTGACGGCGGCGGCTCAGATCATCTGCAGGCTTCCCGTTCGTCCTGAGTGTTATTCAGAGCGAGCGGGCGGCGAACATCGTCTCCGGAGAGAGAAGTCGCTGTCACTTATTTCTCAGATGTAATTTTTCAGCGCTGTGAGCACCGCAAATTAAATCTTCAGCCACATGTAATACGCTGCGAGGAGGCCGAACTCCCAGAGACGCCACACAAACCTGCACGGATAAAAAACTGATATAGCTTAAAGTTTTTGTTTTTCTTTTGGTCGACTCGCGTCTATAATGTTCATATTTCAAATTACGGTCGAGTCAGCGGCTCCCGCAGAGACTCAGGACGCAAAGTTGGGTGAAAAAAAAACTATTTTCACTGAACTAACAGGTGAAATTCTTTTGTCTGGCTGCAACAAAAATCTTCTGGCATTTTAATTATCTGTCGCTTTCATTCCCTCCTTCACACACACACACACACACACACACACACACACACACACACACACACACACACACACACACGGTGTGCACGAGGGCGAGTTTGAGTTCTTAATCATGGCAGGACCCGCCGGACGCACTGAAGCTTCCAACAAACACAGCTGGCCTCCTGCCTGACCTGCAGACACATTACCACCTCTCCTGGCCAGATGGACCTGTCTGTGTGTGTGTGTGTGTGTGTGTCTGTGTGTGTGTGTGTCTGTGTCTGTGTGTGTGTGTGTCTGTGTGTGTCAGTGTGTGTGTCAGTGTGTGTGTTGATGTCTGACACTCGTCCTTGAATGAAGACGTGATGGTCAAAGTGTGTGTGTGTGTCCACGTGTGATGCGCAAATGAATGAATGTGTGTGTGTGTGTGTGTGTGTGTGTGTGTGTGTGTGTGTGTGTGTGTGTGTGTGTGTGTGTGTGTTAACTAACTGGACATCCCATCAGCAGAGCATCTGTGATCCCGGCGCTCCGGAGGGAGTTCCCTGTCAGCCGGACACGTTTAAACACCCGCGGGCAGAACAATGGGAGCCGGGCGAGAGACACAGACGCGGTGCAGCAGACGGAGGAGAGAGAGAGCGTCTTTTGTCCGGCGATGATTAAGAATTTAAGCCAGACCATGTGTGTGTGTGTGTGTGTGTGTGTGTGTTTCAGCTACAGGTAGTACTGCAGAACAGGTGTTACAATGTGTGTGTGTGTGTGTGTGTGTCTCGGGTGTGTGACTGTAGCTGAGGACTTTCTCTTCTCACCAAACTCCATTCAAAAAATCCTGATTTTAAGAATCTGACACATGAAATCGAGTGTTTTCTTTGCTTTGCATTTCTTGTTATTAACGCCGTCATCGAGATCACCAGTTAATTATTTTGCTATCGAGAACAAAAAGCTCTGTTTCTCGAGATAACGAGTTAATCTGTCAGGAGTTAACGAGAGCGTGACAAACACACACACACGCACACACACGCGCACACACACACACACACACACACACACACACACACACGCACACACACACACACACACACTCTGTGGGAGTTTCAACGTGACATGAAGTGTGTGAACTTGTTGTGAACTTTTGCCTTCTGCTCTCAGAATGTTGAATATAATGATTTAAGGTTATTAACATCATGGCTAATTATCTTCAGCTCAAATACAGAGTCGTTAATTTAAAGCACATGTTGCTAAAATTCAAATAATTCTTGTTGTTCAATAACTTCACATATATTCAGTTTAAATCAGTTGCTGCAGTCGTTAAAACCAGACTAATTCATCTTTTTCTTTCTTATGATAACAGGTTAATTATATCATCATCTCAGGAGCAAATTAACAAGATATTTACTTTTAATTTTCACTTAAAACATAAAAAAAAATATAACTGTAATTTTCAGCATCTGTAGTTTTGCATTTTCTTGCTGTGTGACTTTTGACCTAACGACTGTCACACGACTTATTTCTGGTTAATTTCCAGCAAAACACTTTGTAATGAAAAGTGGAATTAGAAAATATAATACTTACTGGGGAAAATAAAGAGGAATAAGGTTGAAATACTATAAATAATTATTATTTTGTTTGCAAAATATTCATGTAATCATCTTTATAAAAACCTCTTTTGTCTATTTTACACTGAACAATCCAGGAAATGATCTCAACTCAAGTGTTTGGGGGAATTTTTAGAGCTTTTAAACAAACCTCAATCTTCTTCGCTGCACTTCAGTAAAAGTAGAAATACCAGAATCTAAAACTACTCTATTACATAGAAACAATTGTTAAAAATGCTCCTGAAGTAAAGGCAATAAAAGAAGAATATCAGCAGCAAAATGTACTAAAGGTAAAAGTACTCATTACCCAGAATGCCTCGTTTCAGAGTGATGTATCACTTTATATTATCCAGTTTTATCAGTAACAAACACACGAGGGGTCGATCGTTGGGCCTCCAGGTGAAGAAGTAAAACCTGAAGCCAGTTTTAATTCTTCATCAGCTCCACAGAACGACTGACGGACGTATAAATAAAGTCATAAACACTGAATCTGCACCACCAGAAGTGTTCGACGCGTCAATGAAAGAAGTAATCATCACAATAAACCGACGACTGAAGACGATCGTACGAACTCGAGCTGGATAATCAACTTCTCCATTCAATTATGCTCGATGTGGAGCACTTAAGCTGCGGCAAACAAATTAGGTTTTATTCTCCGTTTGAGTTTATACACCGAGCCAATTAGTAAATTAGCGGCAACGAGAACAACACAGTGTAAATCATTAGCTCACCAACGAGCCTGTGTTTTTATCCACGCGGCCTGTTTAACTGGGCAGTAAAACGCCTCTTTATACATTTCACCCCGTTTGGTTTTCAATCCTGGCTAATGCAGTCACGCTGCCACAGTAAAAAACTGTGCAGCTGATAATTAAAAGGACTCTATAAAATAAAGTCTGCCTCGCTCAGAGTGTTTGGCTAACAGGAGCCGCCATCGATCCACCTTAAAAACCCTGTAAACTGCCTCCATCGAGACGAACACAAGCACAGAGGGTGTGTGTGTGTGTGTGTGTGTGTGTGTGTGTGTGTGTGTGTGTGTGAGAGAGAGTCAGAAGCAGTTTTTGGTGTGTGATTCATCCTCATTTGCTCCCAGGAGAACTTCTGAGCTCTCGCACACCAAACTCCATTCAAAAAACCCTCAATTTTAATGTTATCCGTAAACAGGCTTTTAAAAGAGCGCTGTCAGGATACTGGAACATCGAACTTCGATGCATTGCCTTAAAAAAAATATCAATATTTGATACTATGTTCCAACCACAGAGAGATTTTTATTAAAATATAGAAATATAACAAGGCTTGTACAAAAAAAAGTACTGAAACCTCAAATATTCAGATTTCATACTTATTTAATATTTGACCAAAATATTGATTATCTACTAGAACCATTCTTACTAGTTCTTAATACTGCTGCAGCAATTATTGATAAAACTACTGAATCTGTTAATACTAATGATAACAGTTCCGGCGTTACAGACACACCAAACTGACAGAGAACGAGCAGCGACGGCGACCCGACAGTTCGGTTTCCTCACGTCGCTCGTTTTTCATCCAAGAGCGAATATTTCACGCGACTGTTTGCTGGACGATGAACAGATCACACACAGAGAATAATAAAATGGTTTACCAGCATGTTAACAGACGCAGCTGAGAATGTTTGCTGATAATGTCTTAAATCATCAGAATTTCAAATGGAGTTTGGTGCAACGCATTTCAAAACAAATATCTACAGATACACGGCCGACGCTGTTCTCGTCCTCTGACATTAACACCCCTCGCCTGCTGCAGCTCTTTAACTATTATCAGCTCAGCCCGGCCCGGCCCGGTTCTCCTCTCCTGATCGGGCCCTATCTGAGAGAAGGACTGCCAGCTAAATCTTTTCCATGCAGCAAGCGGACCATGACTGGGAGAAATAGGCTGAGATCCTGCTGAAGACGAGGGGGGAGGAGGTGGGGGAGGAGGTAATCAGAGGGGGAGACGGGGCGAGCAACAGGTGGAGGTGCAGAGAGAGAGAGAGAGGTTTCTAAATGCAGCGTGTCTATCTGTCGATCGCCCTCAGATCGACTTCTGACGACGACGAGGAGCCAATCTGAGCAGATTCACAGTCCAATCTCCACAGAACTGAGCGACCTTTTAGCCCGTCTGCCTCCCTCTGTACCTGTCTGTCTCTCTGTCGGTCTACCTGTCTGTCTACCTGTCTGTCTGTCTCCCTCTGTACCTGTTTACCTGTCTGTCTACCTGTCTGTCTACCTGTCTGTCTACCTGTCTGTCTACCTGTCTCCCTCTGTACCTGTCTGTCTCTCTGCCTCTGTACCTGTCTGTCTACCTGTCTGTCTGCCTCCCTCTGTACCTGTCTGTCTACCTGTCTGTCTACCTGTCTGTCTACCTGTCTGTCTCCCTCTGTACCTGTCTGTCTCTCTGTACCTGTCTGTCTCTCTGTACCTGTCTGTCTCTCTGTACCTGTCTACCTGTCTGTCTGTCTGTTAGCCAGGAGGTCAACCACAGGAGGTGTTTGAATCAGCTGCAGCTCTTCTGTTGCGTTATACGTTAAACAGATTTACAAGTAAGTGGATCTCGGCAAATGTCTGATACAAGTAATGAATCATCATCTTCTTCTTCTTCTTTTTCTTTCCTCTTCATCTCTTTCCTTTCATATCTTCTTCTTCTTCTTCTTCTTCTGCTCCTTATTGGCCTCTTCTGATTTGTAGGTCCAACAGATATTGATTGATTTAGGTCAAAACGAGGATAAAATTTATTTTTCTGTGTCTATGTTCAGGTTTTAAAAGCATGTAAATGAAAAAAAAGACACACGCAACCTCCAAGACAGCACACATACGTCCACACATACATCTTGCTTGGTGGGAAGAGCTTGACGAGACATCAACAAACGTCTCACCAAGCTCTTAAAGAATAAAGATAGATATTGTAATTAATATAATTCTCAGACGATGTGTTCAGGCTCCTCTCTCGTCCCTCTGCCGTCTCACTGACGTGTTCTTTAAGTGAACTAATATCCATTCATTTTAAATTCATCCCGGGACCCTGAAGGCCTCCTGCAGGTCCTCCGGCCGCTCTGGACTCACCTCCGTCTCTTCTGAGGCTGTGAGTGAAAATATCTGAAAAGCTCTCAGTCCAAGCAAAAAGATCAAAAAAACACCACAAGCACCATAAAAAACATGAATTACCCCCTAAGAAAATAAATAATAACCCGGCGTGCACGGTTAATTAGAGCGAACTCCAGGCAGCGCTGCAGCCGCTTCGCCTCCCCAAAGTCTCTGACAGCCGACCGCCGACGGCCTCCCGCGCTCGAGCCGAGCGAATCTGAATCCAATTAAAAGTTAGAGATCAAGTTCAGCTTCACATCGTAAATGATTCGCGAATCAAAGGCGGCTGGAAGAGAAATCAAAGGCGGAGGTGTGTGAAGTCCTCAGGTGAGCCGCTGGAGCCGACGCACGCTTAGCGAGCTAATCGCCTGGGTTTGTTAGCGGAGTGTGTTTGTGCACAACGAAGCAGGAAAACAACCTCTGGTGCAGACAGACAGACAGACAGACAGACAGACGAGGAGGAGGAGGAGGAGGAGGAGGAGGAGGAGGTGAAACAGTTAAAGCGTCAGACAGACGGCTTCTGTAAAGCTGCTTCAAGGTGAATTATGTTTGTGACACAGCCGACTGCAGCCGGCGCTTCACGGACATCAATTCATCGTCACACCTCTCTCTCCTCCCGCTCGCCTCCTTCTATACCTCCTGCTTAAACACTCCTCACCGCCGTCCTCCTTTTACTGTTTCCTCCTGCTTTAACTTCTCCATCAGTCATCCTGTTTCTTACTCCTCCGTCTCCTCCAGTCTCTCACTGTGAGATTTATCATGTACAACATCCTCTTCACTCGCCTTTGTTCAGTCAGCTCCAATGAAAGACAATCTACGTAAATATTTAGAAATTATATCTTCTCCTCTTCTTCCTTCTGAATTCTGTTTCTGTTCTGTTCTGTTTTCTACTAAATAATTATATCAAAGTCACAGTTGGACTTTCAAAATAAAGGCACCAAACCGACGTGTTTGGGCAGATCCAGACCTGCTGGAGGAATAAACACCCGACGGGAGGAGAGCTCACAGATTAAAACGTGGATTTATCTGACAGCAGCAGTGATCTGCGTAACGTTACGGAGAGGAGAGAGAGAACCAGAACCAGAACCAGAACCAGGGTCTCTGCTGAGTGCCGAGTTCAGTCAGAGGTTCACCTGCTTTAATAAATTATTCTCAGCTTTCTGTTTCCTCTCTCTCTTCTTCATTCATCCCTCAGAACAAACTCAGAGTCCGTCTGAGGCTCTGATCACATCAAATCAACACAACACACACACACACACACACACACACACACACACACAGCTGCAGAGAGTTCTGATCGGTGAGGCCGGTTTTTAAACTTTAACCGCTGTCTTTATAAATCCACACAGAGCCGAGCAGAACGCAGCAGAGTGCAGTGGAGCTGAGTGGATGTGGACAGGCAGTCATGTTTATTCATGCAGCCGTGAGCTGCAGACCTGCAAGGTGACTGGCTGTCACACACACACACACACACACACACACACACAAATGTATGCAGGTGCAGGAAAAGACAAACACTCACACATCTGGCCTGTCTATCACCTTGGATCAGGGAGATAGGTGGTGTGTGTGTGTGTGTGTGTGTGTGTGTGTGTCTGTGTGTCTGTGGTGACAGAAAGTAAACAACAAAAGCAGCTTACTCAGTCTGACTGCTGCCGCTACATGAGCTACTGTTCACAGGTTTTACTCTCGCTTTACTCAGACTAATACTCTCTCTCACACACACACACACACACACACACACACCTGTCCGGTCTGTCACACAGGTGTGTGTTAATTGCGTCACGCTGACATGAGACAGGTCCGACCCGGCAGCGTCTCTCTCAGACGTCATCATGAATATTGATGTTGGATCTTCACAGAATTTTTTTTCTAACAGATTAAATGTTTTATTTCAGTTTCTTGAATCATTTTTCTGTTTTCTTTGTTTTATATATAATATAATTTATTGTTGTTATTGTTTATTGTATCTGACTAACAGCTGCTGGTCAGTCGGTGGGAGATTAAGATTTTAACTTTTTATTGACTAAACATTTAAAGAGGCTTTAAGAGAAGAAATCACTGAATGTTTATATTTATAATAAAAATGTCTTCACCAGTGAGTAAACAAACTCAGGAGAATCAGGTTCCAGAACACTGACTGAAGCTAGAGAGGTGGCGGGGTCCGCCACATGTCAACACAGTGAAACAGTAACACAAGATAAAAACATACTGGAGTGTGTGAGATCACATCATCCTGAACGCTTTCCTGCTTTCCTCTGTGTGTGTGTGTGTGTGTGTGTGTGAGTGTGAGTGTGTGTGTGAGTGTGTGTGTGTGTGAGTGTGAGTGTGTGTGTGTCTTGTTAATATTTCACACTAACCTTACAGGCATGTGTGAGTTTATTAATTATGGCTGATATGTGAAGCAAAGACGCTCATGAATAAGAGCAACCTCTGCTGCTGCCGCCTGTCAATCACAGAGCTGCAACGACCAACAGCTGGACCAGCACACACACACATGCACGCACACACGCACACACACGCACGCACGCGCACACACACACACACACACACACACACACACACACACCTTTAGTTTTTACCTTTTTTATCTTTAATTCGTTTGACATTTAGAATAAAAATTAACCAAATGCTGATTTTAATAGATGTACTTCTGCTCATATTTTTGATTTTTGGCTCATTTAATATCAGATACTTTGAGACTTTTACTCAATTACTCTTCATATGAGCGACTTTAAGGTTTACCAAAATAATATTTTAACACTGTATCATTACTTTTTTTGGTTGATCAAAAATAAGACTTTCATTTACTCCTGAATAAAACAAACACAAGAACAGAATAAAAGTAAGATTGTCTTTTATACAATCATAACTGCAGCTGCTTTAAATATGAATTAAACTGTAAAAACACAAATAAAAATAATATTGTTCGATGATTATTTTTCTAATAATCCACCTGATATTATAAATACTGTTAATAAAGTACAATGACGTCACTTCACTCCTCACAGAGACGCTGAATATTGATGCTGCACAAAACTAACACACTCTTTACATCTGAGTGTGTGTGTGTGTGTGTGTGATGCTCAGGGCTTCTCACACACACACACACACACACACACACACCGACCTGTTCGACACTTTCATCTGCCTCTTTAAAAACACTGAATCACTAATTCTCTCTCTCTCTCTCATATTTATATAAATATGTTAATTTATATAAATATTAATTTAATTTCCTCTCTGAGTGAATGTGACATCATTGAATTAAATAAATGACTGAACTGTGGAGAATCTAGCAGCTCAACTCTACCGACGATCGTCCAATGAACTAAAACTGGATTTAGTAACTGTAAAAGTTAAATATTACCTCCAACACTGAGTGCTGCAGAGCCACACGGCCTCTTAAAATAAAGCATGTGTTAATGTGGATTTAGGTAAAACTACACTTCAGTGTTTCAGGAGTCTGAAACCTGCAATCAGTCTGCAGGCTCATGTACAGTAAAGTTAAACAAAACGTGAATCCAGACGTCCTGCGAGTCTTCGTCTTTGTCTTCGTCTCACTTTTTAATAAAACCGACAACATGTTTCCAAAAAATCAACAGGAAGCTCCCTCCTCTCCTGTTAGAGCCGTCAGAAACACATCTATAGGCACCAAAATGGGGCAAAACAGCGTCTTTATTTCATGTGCGTGGCGTCTCTGCAGCGCTCTGCGTCCTCGGGGGGCGACGCTCGCCGCAGTAACAAGCCCAGGCGATGCTGAAGAAGAAGCGCCGCGGGCAACAGCGAGCTGCAGCGCAGGCAGGTGAGGACGAGGTGAAAGTCAAACCTCACTGTAAACAAAACCCCGGGAATAAGGCTAAATAAATATATGTTGTGGGAATAAGAAGAGTGTGTGTGTGTGTGTTTGCTCTGGATCTGAGCGAGTCTTTGCAGGCGCCACAGGTGGGTAGCTGTCCAATGAGGTGAGGGATCTGCAGGTATGAGGACGGATAGACGAGGAGAGGAGGGAGTTGTTATCAGAGAGCGGCGGGGGAGCAGCCGGCAGTTCGGTGCCGCGACTGAAACGCTCGTCAAAAAAAAAAAAAAAGAAAAAGATGTCGTTCAGAGAGGTTTTCTGTCTGAGAGCGGCGTGGGACTGCACCGCGCCGCACGTCTGCGCTCAGGAGCGTCACGTGTCAAAGATGAGTCGCCACCGCCGAATCGCACTGATGCCGATGTGATAGATCGGGGAATTGCGGGTTTGAGACATGATGTGGCGTTCGCTGACAGGCTGCTGTGTGTGCGTTCAGGAAGCTAAAGAGAGGCCAAGTGAAGAGCTAACGTGTTTATCTTGGATGTTTATTCTCTCGGTACGGAGGCCCAGAGGGGACAAACACTGATGTGGAGGCGGGAAACTGTGAAACTACAGCTGCATGATTTTAATATTGACGTCTTTGAGGGACACGTGAAGAAACACCGGAGAAGTTCAGGGGCGAGTTGATCTGCTGGAAACACCAGCGCCGGAGCCCACAGTTTCATCAGACCGACCCCGAGCCGAGTCTCCGAAGGTCCAAAGTGTTTTTTTCTCGGAGATAAACAAGTTTTCAGGAGATATTAGTCAGAAACTCATCCCGCTGATTTATTTCAAACAAACCCATCAAACATTCTGACTGGTGAGTTCAGCGGCAATCAGAACGGCCGGGCCGCGAGATCAATGCTGCTGGACTACAAACATCACTTCAGCACATCAAAAGATCCACACACACACACACACACACACACACACACACACACTCTCCCTGTCTAAATCTATACAATCCATTATTAACATGTTTCCTGCCAGACAAAGACACAGGTAGATGATAAAACACTGAGAAATAAAAGACAAAATAAGAGAAGAGGTTAAATTATTGAATCGGGGTGCTCTCGCTCTCTCTCGCTCTCCCTTTCTCTTTCTCCGAAATAAAAAAAGACACACAGGCGGAGAGAAGAAGAGGAGAGAGGAAGAGAATCCATATTGTTTTTGTGGAAAAGTAGGTTAGAGGAGGAAGGCGAGGCGAGAGAGGAAGTGTGGCATCAAAGACAGAAAGTTGAACAAAGTCAGCGACACGCCAGGAGTCGACTCATGCGACATGGGAGAGGAGAGGAAAACGACATCAGACGACATCACACCTCCGCCATCAAACCACCGCTAGGAGAGAGGAAAGGTAGGGAGGAGAGGAAAGGTGGGGAGGAAGGAGAGGAAGTTGTGATGGATGTGACAGATTAAGAGAAAGAGAAAACGGAAAGACAGAAGGAAGAATGGAAGGAAGAGGAAACAAGTGAAGAAGAGAAGGAAGGAGGTGAGGAAGGAAAGAAGGACATGAAAAATGGAAAATGGACAGCACAAAGAGGAGAGGACGCAGCTGATGTGTTCATCCAGATGATGATGATGATGATGATGTCATCATGATGTCATCTCCTCCATTTATTCTTTTCTTTAGCACCAACAAACAAACCTCCTCCTCTGTTCTCTCCTGCAGCTCCACCAACAGCATTCAAATAGCAGCAGCTCCCTGGTGTGTGTGTGTGTGTGTGTGTGTGTGTGTGTGTGTGTGTGTGAGTACATCTGTCTCTTTTACTTTACAACCACTCTGCTTACTCACACACACACACACACACACACACACACACACACTCACACACACACATGCAGAAACACATTCGACATTAACACACACACAAAAGGTGAATCTCATGTAATCCTGCTCCGGCTCGAGGTGTGTGCATGTAAATACACACCTCCACATAGAAACACACACATAATTACAGCACACACACACACACACAGCTGTAAACAGAGCAGACAGGTGGAGTGTATATCAGGGGCCTCTGTGACCACCGGGCTCCTGCACCATTTATCTCAATTTCACCTTATAGACACACACACACCTATATATATATATACATGTAGTAGTAGAAGTAAGACACACACACACACACACACACACACACACACACACACACTCCTCTATTGTGTTTATCACACTTGCTCCTGATTGGCTGGAAGGTGTCCGTTATACGTCTCGTATACATTTCAGCTCAGACGTTTGTGTCGTTCAGGCCACCATAACCATAGAAACAGTCGTGATTCAGGCTGACGTGTCATCGAGTGAACGCCGCAACTTCATCAAGACCCAGTTAATCGTGCGCAAGACAACATGGCTGCCGACGCGGCGACCACAGCTCGAGTCACGTCACGTCGCAGTTACTGAAACGCTGCTTCTGTCTCATCTCAGGTCGTTTAACTGAGATTTGGACCTGAATACAAGTTACTCCTTATTAATAACTGTTGTTAACTCATGACACACGTGTGTGTGTGTGTGTGTGTGTGTGTGTCAGACGTGTGTGTAAAGGCCTCTAACAGTCGGGATGTGTGTGTGTCTCTGTGCGACCTACATGGTGTTAAGCTTGTCCTATAATGAGCTATTAACTGCCGTCTCCTTTCAGCTCTCCGCCCAACTCCGACACAAATCCCTCCTTTATTCTCCACTACTGTAATCCACCACACACACACACACACACACACACACACACACACACACACACACACACCACGACATCTACCACAATGCATCAGGCCTCAGTTCACTTCCTGGTGTCAAATCCCCTCTTCGACAAAGAGCTCTGAGGAGGAGGAGGAGGAGAGACGGATACAATTTTAAACACTCCGTGTTTACAAAAGCTCCACCAACGATCTTGAACGCACCGTTCAGTCAGCAGCGTTTCCTCTTCTGTCGCTCCAACACTTCTGGTTGAAACTGGTCAGAAAGGCTCTGATGTAACTTTTATTTCCAAGGTAGCTGATCAGATATTATAAACTAAAATCAATCCAAACAGCCAGATGTAGTTAACGACTCTGCTTCCATCTCAGTGCTTTACATGCTTCACTGTGCATTCTCAAGTCTTCCTGTAGGTGATGTCATGACTGAACCTTCTCTACAGTTTCTTCTTTAAGCTAATGCTAATGCTAACGCTAACGTTCCACATGCCTCCATAAAGAGATGGAAGGAAACCTCTTCGTCTGGCACTGGATCAGAACCGCTCCCACCAATTTGTTTCAAATAATCAGCGACAGACACACACACACACACACACACACACACACACACTACTACCACTACTGTTGCTACGACGACTACTGCTACGAGGACTAACACAAACGTTACCATGGTGACGAGGTATGCTGCTGGCCGGCCAGGTGAAGGGTCTTGGGCCGGGCGGCGGAGCAGCTGCCTGCATTAGCCGGCCGCTCCCAGTAGGGGTCACTGTGAAACACACAAAGACACGTGAAGAAGAGGTTCTTTAAACGACAGCCTGAAGTAAACAACGAGCAGGAGAAGAAGAAGAAGAAGAAGAAGAAGAAGAAGAAGAAGAAGAAGAAGAAGAGGAAGAGGAGGGAGAGATGATGGAGATGAGTCAGAGAAAACAAGAAACTTAAAGAGTTTAAACACAGGAAACATATTCAGACAACATCATGAAGAACTGGGCATTTTTATCTCAGTGGACCAAAAACAAAAGAAAAGAAAACTGTCCCGATGTTTCCAACGAGATTCTAAAGTCTTAAAAGTTCTGATCCTCGACTGAAACGACCCGTCAGTGGGTCAGAACGTGATTCAGAACTCTTCCGATGTTTCCAAACACATCGGAAATGTAGAAAATGATGCTCAGTGAGGTGACCGACTGATTCTAGTAGATCCAGTCTGATCATAAACCTGGTTCCTGTTGCAGGTCAGCACCCATCAGGTCCAGAGAACAAAGTGGACCACATATGGAAGATCACAGTGCTGAACACCTGGAGACACTTCCAGCTCTGTATGTGTGAACAAAACCAGTCAGACCAGCTCCAGATCGTGGAGACTGAAACAGGTATTTTAATCCAAACCACAAGTTCTGTTCTGCAGAGACTCAGCTCACATTTATTCCTCAGATCGGGTCTCCAGACCTGAAGAACATCGTCGTCACTACATGAAGTTACAAGAAATGTAAAGTTTCATCACATCTGTGGTTTGAGGACACGTAGATTTATTCTCTGGGTTGAAAACTTAAATGCAGTTTTTGGATTTTGGTACCATAAAGAAACAAACGGACGTATAAAATCAGCAAAAGTTGTGAAACATGAACTTGCAAACTTATTTTAGAGTAATGGGTGAGTGATGCTTCACTAAATACACGTGATGATTTAAATTGGCAGATTTTATATTCAATTCCATGTGAACATCATAAAGCTTCATTGAGGGGCTGAAACGAAGATTTAACGACCTTACAGACATGAAAACTGGATGATGACTTGATTTACACTAAAGTCTGAGATCTTATAAGCAGACGACAGGACGATTAAACAGGAATTAAACTCAGAATTAACTCGTCTGTTGGCTTATAAACCGTCAGAGGTCTGAGACGAAGCGGCCGGTCGACTCAAACAGCTCCAATATTCACAAAACTAAATAAACCTCCAGTTTGTTTCTTTCTTTTGTTTCTGGAAGGCTAAACCCGCCGACTGGGACTCAAAGTGACACCGAGTCAAATACGAAATACAAAGCAGCCCCACAGTGGCTGTCTATGCACAGTGAATTATTTGAATTTTACACACCCACCAAAGACAGGCTGTCAAAACCCATGCCGGAATGGATTTTTCATACGGAGCGAGGGAGAGCGAGGGGGAGCCGAGGAGAACAGAAGGAGGGGAGAGGAGGGGAGGAAAACAAAAAAAAAAAAAGAAAAGCAGGAGGTGGAGAGAGGGCGAGAGACACCGGGAGGAGGAGGAGAGAGCGAGGAGAGGCAGTGAAGCGGCGCTGGCTTGCAGGAGAACATTAGCTGCACGGTGTAGCGCACCATAAAACCATTGACATTGTCGGTCTTGCTTTGTGGACGAGTATTATTGTAAAACACAGTTTTCTGAGGCGAGCCGGCCGCTATTGTTCTTGTCAGAGGGCGAAGCGAGGGCAGCGCCGGCATAACTTATTCCAGCTCCAACGCTACGGGACGAGGCAGAGAGTTGGTTTTCAAATTAAACCAGCCAGATGTAAGTCCAGAGATTGTATTACTTTTAGATTTGATCTCTTGATGCATGACTAGGAAACATATCGCCGCTGTCGAGGGAGGAGGAGGACGACAGAGTACGAAACACACAAGATACAAAGCCAGCAGCCGTCTGAGAGGAGCAGCAGGCTCGTTGTCG
>NC_051054.1:1295898-1298398 GCF_904848185.1 Acanthopagrus latus
ACATAAAGCCGTTTGTGGATCACACAGAATCAGCTGTGCAGAGTGTGATTTGTCAGTAACAGGATGTAAAACGAGTCTTTCAGCCTCTGACTTTCCTTCGCTCCGACAAAAAGGAGGCAGATTTCACAGCAGAATGTGAAGCGCGAGCCGGCGGCCTCAGATTCCGTCTCCTCCGCGTTGGATCGGGGTTAAAGCTGTGACATCAGCAGAGATATCCCGACTTCTCGCTCAGCGGCCGCTTTATATCTGGAGAATTACAGAGGAGCATTTTGGAAGCGAGCCCCGTGTTTGAACTGCTCGCGGTGCGTTTGATGTCGGAAAAGGGTTCTCGTCACGCGCTTAAACAGCCCCGTGGAGTGGAGCGTGTCACCTGTGAGATAAGAGAAAACAAGCGCTCCTCGCGTCTGGGCTAAAGGTTACCCTGACATCCAGAGGAGGCGAGGAGGAGGAGGAGGAGGAGAGGAGGAGGAGGAGGAGGCGAGGAGGAGGAGGAGGCGAGGAGGAGGAGGAGGAGGAGGAGGAGTTGATGTAATGAAGAGAAAGGAAGGAGGATGAACGACTGTCTACTGTTTAACTTCACAACAGAAAAGATCGAACTCATTTTACACGCAACATCATCGAACCGGTCAGGTGTTAGCAGACGGACGAAGAAGAAGAAGAAGAAGAAGAAGAAGAAGAAGAAGAAGAAGAAGAAGAGACGCAGGAGGTGAAAGAAAACAAGAGAAGGTCGTTCTGCAACAGACAGCATCCAACTCGTCTCTATTATTCTGCATCTTTTCTACGATTCATCATCTTTCCCTTCTGTTGGTTTGAAGGACGACATGTTTTAGATTCATCTGATGTCATAATGTCCTCGACTGAAACGCGTGTAATACTGATGTCTGGTTTGGAGAGGAGAGTCTGAAGCTGGCGTGAAGTTAGCAGACGCTACTTTGAGACAAAGACGTAAAAGCCGTAAGAAGCCGTAAACAGACAGAGAGGGAGGCTGGAATGTGGAGAAAAGGCGTGTTAGTGTCTCGTATCTGCAGAGAGTTTCTGATTTTCTCTCTTTGTTGCTGTTCGGGACGCTTTACCAACCCAACATGTGTCTATTTGACGTCCTGGGAATGAGACTCAACAATCAACTGTCTTTGTGGTGCGTTCAGGAACAGCTGGGACAAATCCTACTGATTCTACCTTTAACTTTAATAGTCTTTGAATTCTATTAATATGACGTGAGCTTCAGTTAGCTTTGAGCACAAATGTCCTTCGGAGGGAGACTTTTTACTCTGATACTCTGAGTCCATGTCAGAGCCTGAACTCTGTTACTGTACTGGAGGAAACAAGCTGGATCAGAACTTCTGCTTTTACCAGAGTCTGTTTTTACTCAAGTACCTGAACGTCTCCTGGAGGAAACCATGTGAGGAACAAAAAGCTGCTGTCCAACCACCGAGAAACAAAAGAAGACATTTCCAGTCAGTCTGGGATCTTGAACGCCTCACCTTCACCTGACTCTCTGTCAACACGTTGGGAGGAGATGACGACTGGTTTGCCAATCATCAGAAGTTCTAATTGATCTCATGTAAAAGCAGCGAGTCGTCCTGAGCGTCTCTGTGCTCCGTGTGAAGCAACAATCTCTGGACGGCTGTAAGGAGGTGACACAAACTCCGGGAAGGTTACGAGGTTATCAATTTTTTATAACGCCTTCAAGATAGTAAAGAGAGAGAGAGAGAATGAGGGGAGAAGGACAAAAGACCGGGCGAGCGAGGGAACGAAGGACGGAGAGAAGAGTGTGTGTGTGTGTGTGTGTGTGTGTGTGTGTGTGTGTGTGTGTGTGCGTTTCAGTAAATCCAGCAGAGTCAGACACAGATCACAGCACTGTCTGCCAACCTTCATCCACCACTCTCTGTCTTTTCTCTCTGGGCATCTCTCTCTCTCTCTCTCTCTCTCTCTCTCTCTCTCTGCAGCTCGATCGCCCTCTCTCTCGTCCTCCTCTTCTTTCTCTGAGCTCCAAATCTCTCTCGCGCTCTCTCGGTCACACATCACTGTTCACACAGATCCTCTGGCAACTCCAAACACTCTCTCTCTCTCTCTCTCTCTCTCTCTCTCGGACACACAAACACACACTCTCAGACACACACACACATACATACACACACACACACACACACACACACACACTCGGTGGTGACTGACAGGCCGGGCTCTGTGCAGCTCTTTGACATTCACAGTGTGTCGGTGTGGAAACAGAGAGGATGAGGAGCTTCAGCTGGAGAATAGAGCTGCTTCACCCCGACACACACACACACACACACACTCTATTATCCAATCTGCTGATGACACCACACACACACCCGCGGTTCAGATTTGCATTACCGCCGCCGTTTATCGACGCTGGTTCTTTATATCTGAGCGGACTCGTCTGCAGGAAACCTGAACAAATAATTTGAGGCCACGAAGTAGAAAGTCGGCGCTGAACGAGACTCGGGTTATTAAAGGAAGTCGAGTGGTTCTGTTTACT
>NC_051054.1:1303398-1308398 GCF_904848185.1 Acanthopagrus latus
CGACAGTTGTGGAAACTGACAGAAATGTTCAACCAGAGCCTCAAACTGAAGCTTTATTAAGCAGATGTTTTCTGTGTGCAGGCTGTTTTGATCCATTCAGAGAAATGACGCGTCATGAAACGCCCTGACATGTTCCCTCTGGGATATTTCTGCATCTTCAGAAAGCTTCCGGATCCGGACTATCCGAGCAGTACCTCCGGGAGTCATGAGGGGGCAGCGTAGCAGCGTTGCCCAGAATACGATCGAGACGCGACCACAGGACAGGAAGAAGTCTGAAACATCTGTATGATTCACTCCAGAACAGCTGGGAGGAGACTGGACGTAGCTCCTCCACGTCAACTTCACCTGAACACCTCAATGAGCCGAAACACCTTCAAACTCTGTTAACCGTCGACTCTGCAGCTGCGAGAGGTCGACACACACACAAACATCTCAAAAGA
This sequence comes from Acanthopagrus latus, assembly GCF_904848185.1. Classification (NCBI taxonomy): domain Eukaryota; kingdom Metazoa; phylum Chordata; class Actinopteri; order Spariformes; family Sparidae; genus Acanthopagrus; species Acanthopagrus latus. Next base: position 1,303,839 of record NC_051054.1, read on the forward strand.
GACTTTTTGTTCAGTCGGATGAACACAGAGAGAAGCTCAGTGAGGAGGTGAAGTGATCAAATCCAACACGCAGAGAAGAAATATGTGTTTTCATATTTATCCACATTATAGTGTGTGTGTGTGTGTGTGTGTGTGTGTGTGTGTGTGTGTGTGTGTGTGTGTGTGTGTGTGTGTGTGTGTGTGTGTGTGTGTGAGCAGCAGACCACATGCAGGGCAATTATTCCTGAAGAGAATTACTGCAGGGGCATTTAGCTTCTCTGTATCATCCTCCAACACACACACAGACACACATGCGCAGACAAAGAAGCAAACTCACACACACACACACACACACACACACACACACACACTGACAAAGAAGCAAACTCACACACGCACACAGAAATAAAGACACAAATACAAATCCCCAGACAAACTGTAGATCGCCTGCATACACAATCACACACAGACAATAAAACACACACACTCTGAGAGAATCGCAGCCAGACTGACACACACACACACACACACACACACACTCACGTCTATGCGAGGAGACGGCGTTGCGGCGGCGCATCGAGGAAGCGTGGCCGATCGACATTAATATTTATGGGCTGCTTTGCAAAGAGAGAAACATTGATAAGCTGCAGTTTTGAATATTAACGCTGACTTTATTTAAAAAAATGCATTAAAGCAAAATATTCTGGTCAAATTAAAGAAAGAGAGCGAGCGGGCGGGCGAGAAACACCAGTGTGGGGTTACGTGTGGGCGAGCGACATAGACCGAGAGCAGGAGAGAGAGAGAGAGAGTATGGCTGAGGATTTGTTAAGAATATAGAAACAGCACAAAAGAAAAGGTTTCAACTTTAGGAGGATGAGTTCACAAACTTAGAAGATGTTTGTGTTACTTCTGAGAGAAGGAACATCAACACCATGTGGCGAGGCCGGCTGTGGTTAGCCTAGCTTAGCATAAAGGCTAACGGCAAGGGGAAAAACTGAGACACGTGTCGTTGAGACGGCTTCATTTTAAAAAACAAATCATAAATCAAAACTCTCCATTTACTGTTCACTGTAGAGAGTGGACACACATACACACACACACACACACACACACACACACACACACACACACACAAAACCTCTGTGTAGGACAGATATAATGATTTGCTACAGTGAAAGTCACTATACCTCTCCCTCTGTCAGCCATTAGAGCATTACACATATTATACTGCGTACAACCAAACAAATGCCTCTCTCACACACACACACACACACACACACACACACACAATGTCCTGAGTGCAGGATCAAGACGTTCTCTCTTGGCTGAGTGCCTGGATGAGACGAGGCAGCACACACACAGACATATACACAAATTGCTCCGTGACCTTGTCTGAATGCAGCTCGCTAAATACTGGCAGAAATAATAAGAGAGGAAGAGGAGGAGGAGGAGAAGGAGGAGGGAGAGGAGGAAGGAGTGAAAGAAGAAGAAGACAGGTGAAGAGAGACACTAGAGAGAGAAGAAGAAGAGGAGATAGAAGAAGGAAGAGGAGGAGACAGATGATGATGAGACTGAAGCAGGAAGGAGGAAGACGAGACAAACGAGCAGAGGAGAGGCGACGTGTGAATGAAAGGAGGAGAAAGACGAAGTTAAAGTGGGAAAGAAAAAGAGCCGCAGGATGTTTTTCTTTAATGAAAATTAAATTGCGGAGAAGAAAACAGGACAGAAGACGTTCAGTCGATCTGTGTTCGACCGACAAACACAACAACCACAAAGTCTTTATCAAAACTTCAGCTTGTATTTACACCTGGAGGAATCCTCCTCCTCCCTCCTCCCTCCTCCCTCCTCCCACCTCCTCCCCCGCCGGGCGATTACAGCGCTCACTTGTTGGGAGACGCCGGCTGTTGTGTGGTGAACAAGTCGCTCCTCTATCAGCGGCCCCCGTTGTCCGGAGCGCCGCACTGATTTTCATTAGCGATAGCGGCTCGCACAAATCAAAAAGTCGAGGCGCTCGGGGCGCCACGACACGCTCCTTTAATTTCCTGTTGTGGGAGGACTGAAGGATTGTGGGGCAGCGGCGAGAAACAGGAAACACGATAAAGCCGCCACGTGGAGAGTGGAGAGTGTGTTTATGTGGAAATGTGTGTTTGTAAAGTGAATTGGTTTGTGAGGTGTGTGTGTGTGTGTGTGTGTGTGGGTGATCAGGTGACATCAGAGGTCACGCTCAGTCGTCCATCTCCAGAGGTTTCATAAGAAACCCGTGCAGCCATGATGGATCTCTGACCCGCCGCCGTACTCCGCCTTTACCTCCAACCACCAGGGTTTTTCTATACTGCACGTTGCCATGGCAACCATGCTATGCACTATTAGCAGACGGGAGGGGGGAGGAGGGGGGAGGAGATGTCTGGGAATTATCATCAGGCATCTCTGAACCTGTAGATTAATGTATTAATAACGTGAATCTGTATCGATCCTCGCGGAGAAAAGCTCCTCTTCTTCTTTTTTTATTTTAGCCTCACAGATTTTTCATTAAAAAGCCTCCAGAGGATTATCAGGGGAACTAGGTCTGTTCTTAAAGCGGTGCACAGGTTCACAGGCTGGATGAACGTGTGTGTGAGGATGCAAAACAAATCTCAAAACATTAAATCTGCATTTTTACTTTCAGTTTTTAATTAAGTGTCGATGAATCAGAGCCGCAGACATCCTGCGTCCTCGCGTCCGGCGCTCTCTGCTCCCTGCCAGCGAGCAGCGGAGGACAGCAGGATCACAGAGCGCTAACGACCCGCTCTCGCCTTTCTCTAATGGTTTTTAATTTAACACGGAGCTGCCGGCAACAACACTGCAGCTGAGACGTCACTGCGTCGGATCGACCTGAGAGAGCAGACGTACAGATGGAGAAGTTATAAATATATTCACGGTGGAGAAATATGCTGCATAACAAACACATCAGAAGTTATTATGACAGAGGTGTAAAAGGTCAAACTAAGTAGCTTCGGATCAACAGCCGGTCGTTAATTAAAAGGTCGACGTTGCAAAAAAAGAAACACGGAAAATATAAGAGAGTAACGACGCAGTTCAGTCAGAGCACGTCTGAAGTGTTCAGCCGATTCAGTTTGGATTCATCTCGATCAATATATAAATATCTGAGTGTAAAGACTGAACACACACACACACACACACACACACAGTGAGTTAGCAGGCCAGATGTGGCGAGGGGTGTGTGTGTGTATGTGTGTGTGTGTGTGTGTGTGTGTGTGTGTCGGGCTAAATCCAGGCTGTAATGGTCCATGCTAATGAAGCTAGCGTCAGAGCTAGCATGCCAAATCTGCTAGCAGACAGCGCCATTTGACTCCCCTAACTGGATTATGCAAATGAGACGCTCATCACAGCTCTGGGAGACGAGTGACACATAATTTATACCAGAGAAGAAGAAGAGGAGCGAGCGAGGGAGGAAGGAGCGCTCACACACACACACACACACACACACACACACACACACACACACACACACACACACACACCTGGATCTCCACTTTAGTTTCTCCTCCTAAACCCACATATGTTCTATGATGGAGGAAGGAGAGAGAGGAAACATGATGGAGGTAAGAAAGAAAAGAAAGTGCAGGAAGACAGGACGAGAGATGGAAAAATAATTACAGGCTGATTAAGAGACGGAGGAAGCAGGAGGAGCCTCTCCTTTCATCTCTTTCCTTCCTTTCCTTGCTTCCTATCGCCTATCAGCACACTTCCTACATTTCCTCGTCACCTTTTCCTAACCAAGGAATAGCAACTTTCCTAAGTCTTTATCCTTCCTTCCTCGTCTCCATCCACACTTGACATCCTTCCTTCCCTCCGTCTTCCTCTTCCCAGCTCCCCTCTATCATACCCTCTCTCCATCGATTCTCCCCTTTCTCCTCTTTTCCTCTCCTTTGCCACAATATCCTCCCCTTCTTCTTCATCTCCATCCACTTCCCTTTACTTCCTGCCTTAACGTTGCTTCCCTCTCATTTCCTTTCCCTTCCCTTCCATTTCCCTTTACCTGAATCCTTTTCCTTCCTACAGCTAGACCTTCCTTCCTTTTCCTTCCTCATTTCTTCCTTCATTTCCTCACCAAAGAATCAGATCTGCTCTCCTTCTCTGCATTTCCTCTTCCTGCTGTCTAAATTCCTCTTCCCCTCTCCATCTTTTCATTCCATCTTCCTGATTCCCTTCCTCTTCCCTTCATTTCTCTCCTTTACTTTTCCTTTCTCACCTCTATCTTTCATCCTTCCTTGTATCCATCGCCTCCTTCTCTCCTCCTTTTTCCTTAATCACTCCTTTCATCTCCGTCTTCTAGTTCTTCCTTCCTCCGGTCCTTCCTCTCTTGAATCCTTCCACTTCTCCCTCTTCTTGTTTCCTTATTTCCTTGTCTCTTTCCCTAAATTCCTCCTTTCCTTTCCTCTTTCTCTCTTTGCCTTCTGTTCTCCCCTCCCTCTCTCCTTTCCTCCCTCCTCCTCCTCCTCTTTAACACACTCGTCAAAGTTGGCTGTAATTCGTTACAGAACGAGTCAAAGCCGGTACAAAGGCTGACAGGGAGCTGAG
>NC_051054.1:1313398-1328398 GCF_904848185.1 Acanthopagrus latus
TGTCTGAGTATTTTTAATGAGATGGTATGATGTCGGCTAAAATACACAACCAGGTGCTCTGACAGGAGCTGCAGTGTGATGACAGACTACAGTCATGCTTAAAGTCCACAAGGACGATTCGGGCCGAAGGCAAAAAGTCCAGGATAATTCTTCAGTCCTGTCAAAGCGATTCTCGGGTGGAGTCTAAAGTCAACCGAGGAAAGCCTCAAGGCAAGTCTGAAGTCCAGCAGAAGAGGTTTAAAATCACACTTCAAGTCATTAGTGAAACATCAAGGTACCATTTCCTTGAAGGTCCAGTCTCAAGTCTAATTACAGCAAGACTCAAGGCAATCAAGGAAAATCACAGGTTCTGAAAAAGAAACCATGAGGTTCAACTTCCAAGTTCAAGACAAGTGAAGTCTCAGATCAACAGAGAAAAGTCTGGTCTCAAGACTTGATTTTTACTTTTTCTGACTGAATTATATATTAATTTAATTCTTAAGTTCTTAAAGAAAGAAAGCAAGTCTCTTGTCAAAACAAGTCTCAAGTTCTTGAAGGCAAGTCTCAGGTTTTGTCCTGAACTTTAGTTGGTCTCACATTCAAAGAGTCTCAAGTCTGAAGTCGATTCTCAAGTTCTTGTCGGCAGGTCAGGTCTCAAGTCAATCCAGGACACCATTTGTCAAAGCAACTCTTGAGTTCACAGAATCTTCAAGGGCAAGTCAAGTCTTAGTTTGCCAGGAAGTCTTTAGTAAAGCTTTAAGTTTGGTCAGATCAAATCCAGATCATAGAACAAGCTTAATAGTCAGATAATTGGTATCGAGGCATCGATCAAGGCAATCAATAAGTCAGGTATCGGTCTTGTCAAAGAAATTATCAAGTCGAGTTCTTTCAGAACAAGTCTCAGATCGGAGGAAAGTCTGCAGTCTTGATAAAACAATCAGTACATTCATTTGTTCTCTCTGCTTATTTTCCAGCATTCAAAGAGCAACATTATCGTCCTGCTGGAGTTGTGTTTGTGTCCGCCCGTCTGTCTTTCAGCTCTGGTTTGGTTTCTAACAACTCGATCTCTGTTGACGGACTCTGAGGAGATTCTGAGCATCAATTCGCAGAGTGACTTTCAGTAAAACTAAACTACACAACTAAGAAAAATGTCAAACCAGTTGATGTATAAATGTTTTCCTAAAGCGTTGGGAGCACGTTCGAGAGACGTCGTCCTGAAACTAGGACATCCTCCTCCTCCGCCACCAGAGAGGCTTCAGACGGCGGCACGCTCTCTCTGACAGTCGACAGTACATCTGTTCAAAACGCTACGAAATACACAAGTTGACGTCGGACCAGAAGTGCGTTTGTGCAATTAATCTGTGCTGCTACGCACACACAGACACACACTTGTGTCATGCTGTCAGTGCTGCTGCAGACTCACCGGGTGGAGGGTTTGCCTTACAGCGGTGTGGAGCGCAGCCAACACTCACAGTCCCTTTAAGATATCTTCTGCCTCGATCTGTCGCTTTTTTTCTTGTCATAAAGGGGGAAGGAGGGAGTTAAAATCCCCGCTGTACCCCCGCTTCATTGAACGATAATAATAACTTCAGATTTTGTTCAGCTGAAAGTTACGGAGTGGGAGGAGAGAGGACGTCCTTCAGCTGCCTGACTGCAGATTGAAACCCAGCAGCACTCGAACTGTTGGAGGGTCTTTGAGAGGGACTGAATCGCAGCCTCAACACTGACCTGTGACAGCAATACGGAGAAAATACTTTATAGAAACTGATACGTGTATTAAGCAACATTTGTACAACTCGCTGATCTGCTCTAATGAAAGGAAATCTTACCACTTGGACTAACAGCACAGACCTCAGTTTGACCACACCATGTCCTATGTCCCCAGGGTCCTAAGTTCCCGAGGTTCTATGTATGTCCCCGGGACTTATGTTCCCAGGGTCCCAAGTTCCTAAGGGTCAACAAATGTTCCCAGGGGTCCATGATCTCGAGGACCTATGTTTACAGGGTCCTAATTCCCCAACGTCAAATATTCAAAGGGTTTTGTCTCTAAGGTCATCTATTCCTAAAAGTCTGTGGTACCAAATTCCTAAGTCACCAACATCTAATGGTCCCTACATCCCCAGGTTCCTATAGTCCCCCAGGTCCAAAGTCCCCAAGGACTGGTGTCTCCTATCATCCCAGAGTCCTAAATCCTCCCATTCCCCAAAGGTCCGATGCTCCCAGGGTGGACTGCTCCCCAGTTAAATTCTATTAACACACTAACTTTGCTGTTTCTGTTCTGTCTGATAACCCCGACCCAAACCTTGGAGCTGGAGAACACAGAACGACTCCTCCACAGATCAATACAACAGTGAACTGGACCCATTCTGACTTACAAATCACTAAATACTGTCGAAGTGTAAAGACGACTGGACCCGTGTGCATTTCTTATTCCTAACAGATAGAGTTGTTGATGTTACTGTGGGCCAGTGTGATGCGCTGTGTGATCAAGTACTTCCAGTTACATGACTGATATTCAAATGAAGTTCTGCTTTGGTATCAGTGTCACTTTAAGTGCGCTGGTATCAAGGCTTGTATGGTAATTTTCCAGATGATTCCCGGCCCTGCTCGCCTGCCGCCGATGCTGTAACAGCACCGAGGGTCTGAATCTGTTTAATGTCTAAACAAGCAGCAGTCAGCTCGAGGTCAGAGAAGTGAGCCGAGGAGACCGAGGGAAGCTGTAAAACGCTGTAAAAATAAACGCTTCAAACCAGACATAAACAAACTGTCAGCTGTAATAAAGAGACGAGCGGCTCTGCTGCTCCGAGCTGCAGCTACTCAGAGACAGACGGATGGAGGCAGAGCTGCAGTTTTATCTCCGAGAACAATGAGGTTCAGGACATTTACCTCCGACTCAGTTTGTACGGAGAGGAACATTTTCATTGATTTAACCAGGAGGAACATCTGAATCTTTAAATCATAGTCTCACTGAAGCTGTACGTCTAAAACAAAAATCTTCTAGCTTTCCAAGAATCTGATCATTCACAAGTTTGAACAAGTGTGGTATCAGTCGGGGGGAGACGAGGCCTTGGACTCCTGAAATACTTGATGTTTAATGGTTAATGAGAGGTCTTATTTCCACTCAGTGTTCGGAGTAAAACACGTAACACACTTGTTCAAAACCAGCTCAGAGAGAAACGGCCAGGAGTTGATTTCTAGTTGAAAAACTGAGAGCAGAGATTCACTCCAAACATCTAAAAATGAGATTACAACACTGTGTCACAAAATACACTCGTGCAATTTTGTGTCACCAAGAAAAACTAATCCAACATTTTTTCAGTTGAGAACCAAAAATCACAGTGAAGTGTTTTTTTCTTTTCAACGGGAAAAAATGCTCACTGGAAGCAGTTTGAACGCCTAAAAATGGCCGACTCCCTCAGTGAAGCTGTAACTTTAGTGAATATAACGCTGCTGTTGATTAAATCTGCAGAAATCTCAAGTGTCTTATGTCATCGAATGTGCAGAAAATGACTGACTGTATGTGATGAAACAAACCCGATGCAGACCGCAAGAAGACTTATAATTATTTTATTTCTAGTTATTTCTAATTTGTGCTCGTGTCTGGTTCGATCATACATAGTTTAAATCTATTTAAAACATAAATACAGGCCTGGAGTTATGGATTATTGATCATTAATCGCTCAGGGTGGAAAAAAAAAAGATTATGTTAAATATTTTGAATCGTATATTTATTTAATCATCCCTGGATCGATTTTATAAACTACAGCCGAGTCTGTTAGCTCGATGCTAAAACATAATGGGAATTACCATAGCAACGGACCGCAACAGTAATGTGTACTCGACATGTACAGTATTTTATATTCCCTGTGGTTTAGACTAATAACCGCAGCACTTGTTTTATTGATCTCATAGCAGAAGAACAGTAAAATCTAGCACTTTACTTCAGAGATATATTCTATTTACCACTTTTATATAAAAAAGCCTATTAAAGCAACTTGTAGTCAACTTGTAGAGATCAGCGTCTCGTCTCAGCCCTGTTTATTATCAGCTACTGATGAGGATTATTTATGTAGCAGCTCTTTATCACCAGCCGATGTTCTTTGAATCCACAATCAGAATCTAATTATCACCTAATTAAAAACGATGCACACAAAGTTTCCTGGTAAACTTCTGGAATATTGTGCATTCATACAGACAGTGACGAATAACAACGTAAAAAGGTTTAAAATTACGATCCCTGATTTTTGTCCTGCGGGCTCTCGAGGACATCTGGGGATTTTTGGAGAGTTGTTTAAAATCAATAAAATTATCTTTAGGCTAAATACTGAAATATACTAATTATACTGCAATTATGGAACCCAAAGAGAGTGTTGCTTCTGTCTCCAGATGTCAATAGATCCAGAGTTTGAGAGGTGACGTTTTATCATTCAGACTGACAGATATCAGGATGTGAAGGAAAGTAAACGTCCAGGGTTGAGGGTTCAATTCCCTCAACAACAATCACAGTGGTGTGAGTCGAAGCTCTGCAGCATCTGGACTTTACAAAACAGAACAAAGATGGAACAAAACTCAAAGGATGAAATAAGTTTGTGAAACAGACGAGTCAGACGGAGACGATCGACAATCACAAAGTCAATTCCGAGAGCGTTTTCCAGAGTTAGAAAAGCTCCCAGACACAAAACAACTGTAATACAAATGCCTATAAAATAAACAACACAAGGAGGCGACTTGAATTTTAAAAACAAGGTTATAGAAGAATATGCAAACGCCGTCGGAATAGAAAAAAAACAAATGCGACATAAAAACAATTTAGTGAGATTAAAAACATGTAGCTGCGAACAACAAGGTGTCGTTTTAATGAGGCGGCGACACGCACGCTTAATTGAAGAGGTTTTGTCTAATAAATACTAGCTGCAGGAAAGTAATACGATGCTTAAACACACACACACACACACACACACACACACTCGTGTACAGCAGCTTTTATTTTTCCTCTGTAAAGACTCAGTTTCACAGCCGTCTGAATCCAGCTCAACTGTTCTGACAAAATGCTGCTAATGGAACGGAGAGGAGCATCGTCTCTCCTCCTCCTCCTCCTCCCACCAAAAAACAAATTAATTTTTTCTCCGCTCGCTGATTAAAAATGTACCTACCACATGTGACTCGCAGCCGCGTGCAACAGGAGCCCAATATGCAAATCTCACCCTTTTTAAGACTTATCTACATATCAAATATTCTCCAGGCTTCACAAACTCGGAGATATTGTACGCTGACCGAAGGCTTGGGTGTGTGTGTGTGTGTGTATGTGTGTGCATAGCTTCAGTTGGAGTGTGTGTGTGTGTGTGTGTGTGTGTGTGTGTGTGTGTGTGTGTGTGTGTGTGTGATTCTCAGTCAGATGGTAGCTGCAGACAGCGGTGTGTCTGAGCTCTCATGTTTATCAAAGAGAAGCAGTTATATCTGAGAGCACTGGATGGCCTTGTGCTGCCAAAGCTAATCACAGCAACGCGTGTGTGTGTGTCTGTGTGTGTGTGTGTGTCTGTGTGTGTGTGTGGAGAGAGAGAAGCTTGTTATTGCACTGAGAGGTGAGGTGGCACAAGTAGAATTAGCGGGGAGCGAGCCAGCGGTGTGTGTGCAGGTCCGTCTCTGAGTGTGTCGATGGAGTTGTGTTGTGTTGTGTTGTGTTGTGTTGTGTTGTGTCCTCGGCCGTGCTCTGCTCCTGAAATACTGAGCACTACATTAGAGAGCGAGCTGCCGTTGGGGTGAATATAAATGAAGTCCGCTCGCTGTTTGTTTCACTGACGGAACGTTTCAACTACGGCAACAAGTTAGCAGCGAATTACGCCGACGAATTCTCTCAAACTTATGGCACAATTTTAGTTTTATGGCGGGTCTGCGATTTCAGAACCTTGACGGTGCGATCAGTAATACAATAATGTCAGGCATTTCTAACTCTGGCTGAACTACCCATGGTGCACTTGTTTCTCCTTGAGGTGAGGGAATAAAAATCTATCACGTTTGTGTTAAAACTTGCAAAAGCTGCCCGGAGACACAGGACAGAAAACAAATGTGGACGCTTCGGTTGAAAAGAAGCCTCGTCCTCACATTTTCACGTTTCTGCGAACTGTGGACACGTTCACATCTGTTTGTTTCAGGTGTGATAACACGCTCAGATCAGATGTATATGAGCCGACCTGGTTTGAGTGTGAAGACACTGGAGATTTTAACGAGACGTCGGCACATTTCCCAGCCGAGTTTGTGACGACAGAAGCAGGCAAAACACGATGTCTTCCTAATCCTGACCAAATGTGCTCAAACCTTCCCATAGATGTACATTTATCTCCCGACATTTGAGGTTGTTCAAGACATCGGCATCAACTTCTGATGTGCCAATTAAATGCTGTTTCTTTGAGGGCAGGATTAATAATGGGGACGTCACCTTCATCATCAGCTAGCAGTCCGACTCGTTTAATGACTCAGTCACAGTAACGATGACTCTTCCTCCCTGCAGTGCCACTGAAGAACAGCCAAACTAAGCTCTGCTAATTTGGAGAAACACAATTTCACTTTCAATAAATTCTTCTCCCAGTATTCAGCTTTTAAACTTTTACCATGAAGCAGCAAAATTAAGAAAATGTTGGCAGTAACACGACTGTACCAGAAGTGACCATGATGAAACATCCAGCAGGTGTCTGAAAGCCATAGCCGGTCTAAACATAGAGGCATAGGTGGGCGGTTGCTTGGGGCCCCTCCAAAAAAAGGAAAATAAGAAATTTATCATCATGAACACTTCAGTAATGTAGTAATTTTTATTAATGTGTAATTCAGTCTTTAGAAAAACGTTTAAGTATAAGTTAAAATGTCAAATTCATGGGTATCTGTCTCACATACACCCCCTGCTGTCACAATGAAATGGACTAGTCCGTGACGAGCACAGACGACACTCCAGGCCAGTTGGTGGCGGTAATGCGCCGTTTGCCAACCGCCAATAAACCACACAGAAGGAGAAGAGTAAACAAACACACACGGAGTAAAAGCTCAAATGAAACGAAACTGCCCGAGCAGTTCGAATAACGAAAAAGAAAAAGAGATGCAGGAAAATATATAGCTGCCAAACTATTTTACCACTGCTGTTACCGGGGATACAGTGTTGGATGTGCCGGCTAACGTTAGCTGCGAAGTGTTTGAGGCCCCTCCAGACGACAACGCTCTTTGGTGAAACCGCACATGTATTGCATCGTTTTGGCCGACCGTCCACACGGATCCTGAAGACGCACTTTTCTGAAATCGTCTCAGGGTGGAGAAATCCGAAAACGCACCCCGCCGTTGTCGTGTGGACGGCGAATCCGCATACTTTCCGAAACGATGACGCCATCGCCCCACCCCGCTACCTCTGAACCCGCGAAGTCTCACATTAACAACAACAACAATGGCGGACTACATGTTCGTGTTCGTGCATGAAGATATTGAGCTTTTCTTGAACTTACTCGTCTTGTAGTTGAATGTGAGTCGCAGCAGCAGTTCGACCTCATGACCGGTCCACACAGAAGATTCTGGTTTCCTTGCACTCGCCATTTTCATCTTCTTCTTGTTGTGTTCGGTTTCTCCGTTTACTGTATGTTTGTTTACAGCGCGCAAGCTTAATGCGCATGCTCCGTGTCTTCTTCTCCGTGTTTTGTGAATGTCAAGCGCCACCTACAGGCCTGGAATATGAACTACAGCGTTTTCGCTCGTTTTCAGTGGATCCGTGTGGACGCAAATATCCTTAAAACGACGACGATCGTTTTCGCCCGTGTGGACGGTGCCTGACGTCGACACAGACAAGGTGGAGGAGTTGTCCAGTGATGGCCATTTTGACAGCGATGATGACGATGGTGGGGTTCTGGTGAGTCAACCTAGTTCTGCCAGTTCCAGCCCCAGCTGTGCTAATCCTGCTGCCACCAACCAAAGCACTGTAGACTTACTAACAGAGACCCAGAATAGAGAAGGTAATCATTTAAAAATACAAAAAAATATATATATATTATTTGTTAATCCCAATGATTGATTTACTGTTGTTTTTTTATCCTCTCATAATAGAAGAAAGAAGAAGCCCAGCCACTCACATCTGGACAACTAGGTAATTGACTTTACCTTTTATTGGACAAAAAAAATATGCCCACACTCATTTTGTTCATAGACCATGATGTTAGTTTGTGACAATGTTTTTTATTATTGTTATTTTTCAGGTACAGCTTCATACCCCACACAGATGTCAGCAGTATGTCTCGGACGCGTGTGATGTGGAGAACTCTCTTCTCTTTCACTCACTCACTCATATTTATATTGATTTTAAAATGAAATAAACAGTGCTGGTTAACCTGGAATTTTTGTAAGGACAGTTGTTTTCTTATTCTCCATCATGGATGACTATTAGCTTGTGTAGTACAACTTGTGTGTACTTTGTTATCTGTCTTCATTTTGGAGTAAAGAAGTGTATGCAGGGTTTAGGGCCCCCATACATACCTTCACCTTGGGCCCCTAAATTGCTAAATCTGGCACTGCTGAAGGCACAATCACAGATGCAGGGAGTCATTTAACAACAATCTGTCTCTTCAGGAGTTCACCACGGTTGCAGGACTTCACCACAACCTGCTCGGAGACGGCTCGAGCGCACTTTGGCCCGACTCTTCCTGAGGTCCATCCTGCACAACTTGTCTCGCTTAACCTGGTGATGTAAAGGAAACCAGCGCGGCACGGTTTGACTCAGCACGATGGAAAAGCATCAGAGACACGATGATGTTTTGCACCGACAGACAAACTGATATTCTGCCTCTGCGGCGTCGTGCAAATGCAGCGAACAAGCAGACGCGTGTAAAGAATAAAAGCGTTCTATCATTCCGGTGACACACCTGCTCCGAACCACCCAGCTGTCAAACTTCCATCCGAGCCAACTTTCCTATTAGGCGCTGATCCAAAACAGCACGAGTACACAGTTTCACCAGACCGTGTTGTTTTGGTAAATGTCCCCTCGCATCCCATCATCGCCCGACTCCTCTTTCCCCGAGTCGATGCCAACAGACGAGTTGTGAAATATCTTCACCGTACAAGACTATCACAGAGGATGATCAGTCATGTCGTAGCCTCCGAGCTTTCTTAATTAAAAACAGAGGAATTCAAATGGAGTCTGGTGAGACGATTCTTCAGCAGTCGTCGCTCCCACCCGCCCGAACACAAAGTCTTTTGAAGCAAAGCAGCTCCCTCAAATTCCATTAGCCTGTTTTGTATTAAAAGAAAAAAAAAATAAGAAAAGTGGGAATCAAACCGTTAAACAATGCTCTCGTACGGTAGCAGAACTTCAATCAACGCCCCTCGCCCCTCATTCAGCCCGGCTAGCGTAGCTGCCTAATTAGTTCTGTTGAAAGGCTTCTAATTAAATTGGCCTAATGTGGAGGCCCAGACAGCGAGACAGAAGAGCGGCTGGAAAATATCACATGAGGCGACGGGGCAAATGTCTGTGGAGGCTCGCAGAGACGGAAACACGCTGAACTTTGACACGTGTGTGTTCAGACAGACGAGAGCAGCAACACGGTGAAACAAGGTGAAACAGACACCTGCTGACGCGACGTACAAATCATGTTCAGGAAGGACTCCTGCATATCTGTTCTACTACATTCCTGCAGACGACGAAGAAGGAGAAGAGGGTGAAACAGGAGAAGAAGGAGAAACCACAACATCACCAGACTCCCTTAACAAATTGTGTGATTTTAAGAGTTGTTGAACGAGGAGAATCTGTAAACAGTTTGTTAAACTTCATTACGACAAATTCTAAATCATTGGTGCCTTCTTGTAAATTCAGCACAAAATATAATACACAAAGCCAACTTAACCATAATGTCACCAGACTCCCTTCACAAATCAGCTAATTTAAAGAGTGGTTAAGTAGCATAAAACTTTACAACCATTATGAAACTCTGTCTCTGACAGATTCTAAATCATTGTCTCCTTCTTGGAAATTCAGCATTAAATCAGAAGCTGAAGTTGTTTGTCTCCTTGTAAAAAGTGTCAGTTTGTGGTATCATGAAGGAGAAGAAGGAGAAACCACAACATCACCAGACTCCCTTAACAAATCATGTGATTTTAAGAGTTGTTGACCGAGGAGAATCTGTAAATACTTAAACTTTGTTACAACAAATTCTAAATCACTGGTGCCTTCTTGTAAATTCAAACCTAAATATAATACACAAAGTCAACCTAACCACAATTTCACCAGACTTTCTTCATAAATCAGCTAATTTAAGGAGTGGTTGAGTAGCATACAACTTTACAACCATTATGAAACCGTGTCTCTGACAGATTCTAACTCATTGTGTCCTTGTTGTAAATTCAGCATCAAATGTTTCAGCTGAAGTTGTTTGTCTCCTTGTAAAAAGTGTCAGTTTGTGGCAGCATGTCTGTACCAGCCTGTCTGCTTCTGTATCTAAAGTGCTAAAGTCTTACCTGCCAACACTGATCAGCTGTTTGAACACACTGTTTACACTGATTTCACCATTTGCACTCCATTAATCAAAGATGTTGACATAAGTTGATGCCAAATTCTACAAATATTAATAGTAACTAGTAAAGGCTACTTCTTAGAGAAAGTCACCAGCCTCCCTTTGAAAAAACGCTAATTTTAGTGAGTTGTTGAGTTCGGAGGAACTCTGTAAACTTTGTGAATCACTGCCTCTTATAATTTCTTCATTATTTGGGCCTTCTTGTAAATTCGGCAGACATTCTACATGAACTTCTTTCTGTCTGTGTGTCTCTTGTGTACATATGTGTGTGTTTACATACAGAGCGAGGACGTGAGATTAAGTCGGCATTCATAAATATTATTGTAAACTGTTCAGAGCAAGGACACATCTTAAGTTTTCATTTGGAGACATTTGTCATCGTTTAGTTGCTTCATTCTTTCATTTCCTGTGTTTCTTTCTCTTCTCCATCCTCAGACTCAAACACTGAGCCTGCAGGTCTGGAACACGTTACAGAACAAACGCGCCGATTTCAACCGCAGTCGATTTATTTCACTCAGTGTTTATTTTCATCCCGACCACAAGAGCACGTCCTGCAAGAAATGTTTAACCTTTGACGGATCAGATATCTGCCCGGAGATTAAGAAGTAAAGTCGTCAGAATGTGACTTTGTTAACGAGTGTTTGTCCTCGCAAACACACACACACACACACACACACACACACACACACAAATATACAAGGAAAATGTTTAGTCAAAACATAAATAATGATGTCATTCCTACAACTTGTAAATACACACAGAGCGCACACACACACACACATTTAGAGATGCTGTCATTCCCATAACACCACGCACACACACACACACACACACACACACACACACACACACACACACACACAGTTTGTTTCCCACCAGAAAACAAGCAACAAAAAAAAAAAAAATCTAGTTTTGTCACTCCTACAAAACAGGCAACGTTGTACACTGCACACACATACACACACACACACATCACCTACCCATAATGCCGCTCGTCCCTCTAAATGCCTTAAGTGTCCCTCTCTCTCTCTCTTCTATCTGCTAATAGGAACCAATTAGTCCCCATTGTCCTCGTTCCCAATAAAAGAGCATTATGGGAATTCCCCCTACTTAACACCTTTCCTTTTCTAAACAGGCACCCAATTAGACGCCTAAAGGACAAAGAGACGGAGGACAAGTGGGCGCCTCGAGGGGGCGGGGCCGGAGGGACGGAGGGCGGTGAGGTGTGTGTGTGTGTGTGTGTGTGTGTGTGTGTGTGAATGCCTCTCTCAGCTCTGTTTTTGTTGATTGCACATTTTAAAAGATTAAAACTGATGTTTTATTATTTTATCATCACAAATAATTCACCTGAAGAAATCAGGGAACAAATCTAATGACCAATCAAAGCCTGACGTGTCTTCTTCCTTCTACAGTAACTGTGAGTAGCCCGGGTCTGCCTGGTTTTTCCTGGTTCTGCCCAGTTCTTCCTGGTTCTGGACCGCCTGACAAGCATCAGTGGTGACTACATACAGTAAATATGTTTTCCAACATTTCTGATGTTTTTTTGTCTCTGCTGTGATTGTTACAACTGCACATTAACAATGTTATCTCTGTTATCTTCAATCAGACCTAATGAAACATCACGGCCCAGTCTGTGGGGACATTTTGGATCATCCAAACTGGTTATTTCTTACATGAAGCCGGAGCAACTCCATCCATGGCTGAAACATGTATCTTACACCAAACCCTGATGTCATCCTGCATCCATCACGTTAACAGGGTCTTTTCTGGGCTGAGACCCATCGTCCATCCACGTTTCATGGAGATCAGTTCAGTAGATTTTGTGTAACCCTGCTGACAAACCAACCAACATACAGGCAGCCATCCAAACGGCACCACTGGACTCAGGAATCATTGCAGATCGCTTGAATGACATCGTCCCCGAATAATTTAACTGCACACCAGCTGCTAGCAGAGACAGCAAGGTTAGCAGCACCTGTAATCCATGTTGAACTAACCACTGGTACCAGTGTGAGCTTCGCTTCCGACCAATCAGAGGAGGACACGTCATGACATTTAGAGTGTCAATCAGGGGTCGTTCATCTGACAGTTTGAGCATCAAAACAGAATGAAGACAATAAATTAATCAGCCTCCTCGATCACAAACGTTTTGTTGAGCAGGACCACGTCGTGTTCCTGCAGAGCTCCACTTCTCCGAACGAACAACAAAATAATGAAAGAAGGAAAAAAAACAAAAACGAGGCGACGCTGTAAAGAGAGATTCCTGCAGGACGCACTGCAGCTACTTTCTCACCAGGCTACGAGTACAAGAGTACACACACTCACACACACACACACACACTCAGAGGATCACAGAAAAACACACACACAGAACAGACCGGTGACAGTTTTTCCCATGACAGCATGGGAATTCCTCTGCTCAGGAGTCACTGCTCAGTGTGAGACGGAGAGAGAAAGAGTGTGTGTGTGTGTGTGTGTGTGTGTGTGTGTGTGTGTGTGGTTGTGTTAACATAGCCGGGGGGGGCTGGCCCTGAAGTGGCCGGCTCTCCAGAGAGACGCTGTCTGCTTTGTTCCTTTAATCTACAGAGGGAGAGACGGAGCGAGGTGGAGGAGGAGAGAGGTGAGCTCGGGTGAATGTGCCGGTGTTTCTCTCTCAGGCCGGCAGAATTCATTCAGTCTGCACAGCTGCGACGGTGAAGAAGAAGAAGAAGGAGAAGAAGAAGAAGAGGCCGTCTGGACGTCTGCCAGTGGAGGACTGCTTCATTCTCTCACAAACAGGAGCCACGTTTGCTTTAAATGTCAAGTGAGTTGTAAGATAACTTTTGTAACATTTGCAAAATAATCAAAATGTGAATCTGGTTAAGTTAAAGCATAATCTGGAGGACGACACGCTGTAGGCTACGTGGCTACTGAAGTAAAGAAACCAGGAGACATGAAGTGACAGAAGACAACGCCGTGATGTCATATCCTTCAAAACGCTTCATGGAAACTCGGCTCACGAGAGGTGATGAACACGAGAGTCCTCTCAAGTTGTTAGCCTAGCTTAGCATAAAGACTGGAAACAGAGGGAAACAGCTAGCTTAAAGAACCTACTTGTCCTCTTCCTCTGCCTCGTCCAGCCACCACTGTTTAAAAAACCTTTTGCTGGATGTCAACCAGCAAACTGTGGACGGGAGGCAGTCGGGACGGATAGTGTCTGTGAATATTTCTCGCCACGGACGCTCTGTGATTGGTTTAAAGACATGCAAACAAGCCAATCGCATTGGTTTGCATGCTGCTCTTTAGCAGGCTAACAGTTGCTAATTAGCAGTAAACACAAACTCCACATGATGCTGAAGGTCATTTTGTTCTGCAGGTATTTCACGTTTCACAAACTTGTTGCTCCTAAAGTGCAGAAACATTCTGCCGGTCCTCCTCCGAGGTGTCGGTCAAACACTTACGCACGAGTGTTGTGTTTGTGTTGGTCGGAGAGACGTGTTAACACAAGCGAGAGGGAAAATGATGTCATGTTGCAAACTGCAGGAGGAACAGGCCGAAACAGCCACGTTCAGCCCAGTTGGTGAATTTTCCCAGCAGCCCTGGAGTCATCAGGATCATCACCAGAACCGGCGAGGAACCAACTGTTCATCTGCTTTAATCCCGTTCCTCTTTTTATTTCCTCACGCACAAAAAACAAACACAGACGCAACATTTCATTGAGGTTCTGCGATAAAAAGCATTTTAAAAATCACTTTGGTTATTTTTCCTCTTTAAAGCGTCTGCTCGCAGCTCATCCCGCCGCTCTGCCTGCTCGCCGCCGCCGCCGTACTCCCACAGCAGGAGCCATTATTCATCATTTACAGTAAAAAGTAAGCTCGCCCATTAATAACACACAGACCGGTTTATACTGCGCTGCTGCTTTATGAACTGGGTGACAGAGAGGGGGAGCATGCCCAGCTCCGCTCTGATGTCACTGCCAGCAACACACACACACACACACACACACACACACACACACACACACACACACTGTCTCTCCTGAGCCAGGCCCCCCGGAGGAAATGCCAGAGGCGCTGAGAGATGGAAAGTCTCGCTGCCACTTCAGTTAAACCACTGAGCCCATTTGAACCCGTCACTTCCAATTCAGATGCTCCGCTTTTGTCCAACAAGTTTCAGTTTTCAGCCTCTCAGGTTCGTCTTGTTGTTCAAAAGTGTTTCTGCAGGACAGACGGAGTGAAGGTGACAGGAAGTGACGGGGGGAGAGAGACGCTGACGGCACCGAGCCACCGTGCAAGGTGGATTCTGTTGGTCGGGTTCTTTAATCAGCACCGCTCGTCACGGAACAGAAGCTGTCGTATAAGTATAACTGCCGGAGGAGAAGTGGATCGGCACCGGCTGTGCTCAACACATCACAACAAAACGTAGAGAGACGCCTGGTGGTGCTGCCCAGTACTGCAGCAATACACTGATTACTCGACTCTGACCCCCTAAATTCTGCCGGAACACTAGC
>NC_051054.1:1333398-1403398 GCF_904848185.1 Acanthopagrus latus
CAGTTCAGTTCTGTTCGTCGGTTCCTGTTTGGCTTCGGTTCCTAGTAGCATTGTTGCTTTGTGAGATTCTACGGGTACGATAACTTTTAAGAAAATATCACTGCTGCGTACATTATTAAACAGTTATCATTAGCGGTATAACTAGCTGCCAAGACCCTTTAAAGTATTAAAAATTAAGGTTTTTTAGTCATAATTCTGTCCAGTGAAACATGAATATTGCTGCATTATTTAATGTGAAGCTACAGTCACACAACACTTGAGTGTTGTGAATATTTTGCTGGATTTTAAAGGTTTTTCTTTGTTCGTCACTTAAAATTGTCTGAAAAAAGATTCGACACGTTCTGGATGAAAACAAAGAAGACGGAGAGGAAGAAAACTCTCCTCCGTCAGAATCTCTGCAACAATCTCGACTATCCATCACACCGACGAGCCGCCATACAGTGTGTGTGTGTGTGTGTGTGTGTAGCGTGAGTCCATTCATCACTGCAGAGACTCAGGGAGGGACGAAGAGGATGAAGAGGAGGAGGAGGAGGAGAGAAATGAGTAGAAACCACCAATTCCCCTCCTCCTAATGAGCGTCACAACTTAACAAACTCCTCTTTAGCTCTGCGGGCTCTTCCTCCTCCTCCTCTTCCTCCCCCTCCTCCTCCTCCTCCTCTTCCTCCTCCTCCTCCTCCTCTTCCTCCTCTTCCTCCTCCTCCTCCTCCTCCTCTTCCTCTTCCTCTTCCTCCTCCTCCTCCTCCTCCTCCTCTTCCTCCTCCTCCTCCTCCTCCTCCTCCTCCTCCTCAGCAGCAGCAGAGCCTTGATATGTTAAGCAGGAGGAGGCCCGGCGCCGCTCAACGCCTCCTTTGAAGTCATGTGAGCGGCAGATTATAGAGCGCAGTCGAGATCCGCCTCGACCCTCTTACATCTTATTTTATGATTTTTATTTTATTTGATCGCTTTATTTCATTTTAAAAGACGAGGATTATTCTCGTTGAGGTGAGTAATGCTGAGCCGACAGTGACAGAAGGAGGAGGAGGAGGAGGAGGAGGAGGAGGAGGTGATGGTGGTGAAGGAGAGACAGAAAGAGGAAAACAGGAATCTATCAGAAGTAAAACAGTGAACATCTGACTGAAACTGAATCCATTCTGATTAACAGATCAATATATTCTGAATCTCTTTGGTTTTATGTTTTTCACGAACGTAAATGAAGAACAAACATTTTCTTTATGCTGTCGCAGTGACGGCGCCCCGTACGTTTGTTTTTAAATATCTGTAATGTCACTTTAGTTCCTGCTGGTCTCCCGACCAAATAAAGGAAGTCTTCCCTGTTATTCAAACTACAGCTCCCACAATCCCACGCTTCTTTGAGACATAAACAACCATCGTTGTTGATGTAAATATAATCAAAGTGATCGTGTGTTAAAGTTTTGTCTCGTTCTCCGACTTCCCTCCTCACGTCTCCCGGACCGAACGAAACTCACTTTTAACCCAAAGAAACATCATATCATGATTTAGCACGATATAAATTCTCACCTCAACAAAATACAGTCGAGAAACAACAACAGATTTGTTGATTCTAGTCTGATTATCTGAAATCTGAGCCTCTCGCCATCTGTGCAAAATTGTCTTGTTTATATTAGCCGTGAGCGAGCAATGCTAGCATGTTGCCACGTCACCAGAACTGTTGTGTCGTCTCCTCCCGTCTCCTTACGTTTATATGAAGCGTCCATTTCATCACAGCTGGTCTAATAAACAGGATGATCACTGCGCTCAGTTTGCAGGAGGACGACTCAGAGAGAACATCAACAAGCTAGGCTAATTAGCTTCCACGATGGATCCTCCAAACACTGACAGTTTACAGGTGAAGCTTCATGGACCTACAGCACGTCTCCTCGCCAACGCCAGCTCTCAGCTGTCAGTCACCCGTTGCCGTGGGAAACGCCCACTCAGACGCTTCAGGCTCAGAAACAGTTCAGAAAATGTTGTTTTATAAGGATTTTATTTCTCTTTCGGCGGAAGTTGAGTTAATCTTTAATTAAAAAATAGAAGCGTTAATGAGAAGCTCAGCAGGAGGGCGAGAGACCTTTAACTATAATGAGAGAGAGAGAGAGAGAGAGAGAGACTTCATAAAGGAGGTAGAAGAAGAAAAAACAACTTTCTGCATCCGTCTTTTGTTTCTAAATGAAACTGGATGGTGAGCACATGTGAGGAAAACAAATATGCTGCAGTGCAAACACACACACACACACACACACACACACACACACACACACACAGAGTACACACATACAGTACACACACATATGCATACATACGCACACACTCTGTCACTCGCTCCAAGTCTTGCCAAGAAGCAGATGCCGGGCTCATCTGGTGAGCTGCGTGGTAACTGTCCAAATATTGACACACACACACACACACACACACACACAGACACACACACAGACACACACACGGTCTTAACCCCTCTGTGTTTGTGTTGGCGTTGAATCAAGGAGGAATATTTCCTCAACAGAAGAAGAAGTGAAGAAAAAAAAAGCCGAGAGATGAAAACCAGTGACGAACGTTCATCTTTCAGACACACACACACACACACACACACACACACACACACACACACACACACACTTCACCTGACCGCAAAATCAGCGACAGTCAAGTCACTCAAATATCTCTATATTTATGTTGCTGTTAATATATTTATATAAAACAGGAGGATAACAACCGTTCATGAACCACGAGCGCTCGTTTACAGCCACCGTTTATTTTAACAGCAATATGCTGTGTGTGTGTGTGAGAGTGAGAGTGTGTGTGTGTGTGTGTGTGTGTGTGTGTGTGTGTGATGTAGTGCTGCAGGAAGTGGATCAGTCCATCACCGCCTTCACACTCCACAGCTCAGACAGCCTCTGGCCACAGCAACACACACACACACACACACACACACACACACACACACACACACACACACACACACACACACTCTGCTGCAGAGCTCTGATTGTAAAACTGTAGCTTACAAAATAAAATCTTCAGTTCTTCTGAATGTTTTTATGAATCATCTTGATACTGAACACATTTTACAGAGTCGGTCTTCTCTGAGATCATCACACAGCAGCAGAAATAGTCCCTGAAACCAGAATGTTCTGTTCGACCCGGAGTAGAACAGCGTCTCTGGCTCGGTATCGGACTCTGTAGCTGTTGTTTTGATTCTCCTGTCTATCAGTTTTATTTAAAGGAGACATATCAAACTCATTTTCAGGTTGTATTTTGTGTTCCTGCTAGAACTGCTGTCTCTTTAAGGCCCCGCCCCCCTCCTGAAGAGTGTGCTCTGATTGGTCGTCTCACACACGCCTGATCCAGCACCACTAACAGCAACAACACAGGAGCTTCACTTTATCCATTTTCTTACGAGACACATAAAATCTACATGTGTGACATTGTGATGTCGCTGTGATGTCATGAAGTCACTGAATTAAAGGCGGGGCTGCTGACGAGGCGTTCAGGAGCAGAGTTTTCCGTGGGAGAGAGGAGCGTCTGTGACTTTGACACATAAACACAGAAGGAAAAAAACATTGTAGGTCTCCTTTAAGATTATTTTATGTATCATATTGTCTTTATTTATCTGCCGTTAGTCTTCTATAAATGATATATCGCATTATTGTCGAACGGTGCTTTACAAGTTAGGCTGCCTCTCCTTTAAATTCAGGAAACATTGAGCACTCGTGTCGATCGATACTCAGGACTCGGCCTGAGTTGAGGCATCAGAATCAAAGAGGAAGCAGCACAGGGAAGAGGTAAAGAAATAAAAACATAAGGGAGGAAGGAAACAGAGAGAGACGAGACGAGACGAGACGACGAGACGAGACAGCGAAGACAAAAAGACAGAAGGTGGAAATAAGAAGGAGAAGAAAGAAAAACGAGGGAGAAGGAGGCAAAAAGAGAGAGAGAGGGATGGACAGACAGAGAGAAAGAAGAAGAAGAAGAGGAGGAGAAGACGAAGAGGAGCGGGGTGTATTTAAATGCGAGCCGGTGTTAATGAGTTTGGTCAGAGTGTGGAACAGTCTTTTTAAAGCTGCTATCATTCTCATTAATGTCGTGAATGAGCCGCTGATAGCTGTCATGGACCTCACACTCCAATTAACAACAACATACACACCTATAGGGGCGGCGTGCATGTGGAGGGAGTGCACACACACACACACACACACACACACACACACACACACACACACACAGGGAAGGTGTAGGGTGTGTGTGTGTGTGTGTGAGGATGCATATGTCGGCTGCAGAAGTTTCAGAGTGTGTGTGTGTGTGTGTGTGTGTGTGTGTGGAGGAGTGAGTGAGTGCACTTTGATTTTGCTGGGAAAAAAAAAAAGAAAAAACTTTCTGCGATTTACAATTTCAGCATTTCTGTTTTTTAACAAGCGTCCGCTAAGCTGCGAGATAGAAATGCAAATCCACCTCGACGGGGCCGAGGGAGCCACGCTGAAAAATTAATGGAATCTCCCTTTAATTTGGCCGAACGGAGGGAGGAGGAAAAAAAAAATACATATGCTGCCGGTAAACATGCCGAGAGAGGAGAGAGAGGGAGGGAGGTGGGGGAGGAGGGAGGATGACAGGAAGGTGAACAATGAAGAAGAAGAGGAGGAGTGACGTGAAGTTGTTTAATATTCATGTTATTTCTGTAGGAGAGGTCATCTTCATGTACGTTTCCTATCTTTGTCAAATCCCAAACCAGCACGTGAGTCCGACTTCCGGTAACTCGTTTCAATATCTGGGACTATTTTCAGAGGCGGATGAACTCACATCAGGTGAGTGTTTGAACCAGCAGGATGGTTTTAAGATCAATATGTCTGAGGAGGAATCGGGTTGGTTGCTGGTTTGAGTCCGAACGTGATGTTCTGATGATCACGGGCCACATCGTCACCACCAGGTTCAGTCACAGAAACAACACGTCCTCATCACGCAGTCCGAAGTCTCACAGCGGCACGCTTTAACACTCAGAACACCTCCTGCAGCTCGGCCCGTTTCAGCTGCTGGCCCCGCCCTCCTCCTGAAGACCCAGTGTGCTCTGATTGGTCGGCTCACACACGCCTGAGCCACCACCGCTGACAACAACAACAACAACAACAACAACAGATGAGCTTAATCCATTCTTACGAGACTACTGACATCACGTACACCTGATCCCACCTGACCTGGTCCATACGAGGATGTTCTGGTTCTCTCCACCACGTCCTCGTCCTCCCCCTGCCGGTACCGAACCTTCGGACCTGCACGATTTGTTATTGTGTATCTGAGTGTGAGAGATCCAAAACGATCCTCATGTTCAGAATCACCGTCTCTTTAACTCCCCACTTCCTGAAAAATTGCCCAGTCTACTCTGATTGGTCGGCTCTCTCAGGCCTGAGCAGACGCCTCCATTTTCTACAAGATGTCTGTTATCACCTTTCCTTCCTTTACGTTTACATCCTCACCAGGTGAAGTCGTAGGAAGCGTTGCTCCTTTAACGCCGTACGTACGTGATCTTAAACAGAATCGTCTCCTGGACGGTTTTTGTTTGACTAAGATGGCGTCCAGCCTCGAGTCTGTCTGCTCTCTCAGACTTCTGGTCGTCTCCTCGTCCGCTGATGAACAACGTTAAAGAATTCATTACTGAACTGTTTCTTCTTCTTCTGTGTGTGTGTGTGTGTGTGTGTGTGTGTGTGTGTCCAGGACAATTAAGTGTGGCTTCACAGTGATTGATACTAGCTTGGCTTTCAATTTGTTCCACTACAGAGCTCAGAGCGTCACCTCCCCACCTCCCCTCCCCCGCCACACTGACCTCACACACACACAGACACACACACACACACACACACACACACACACACACACACACACACACACACACACCTCCGTCCTGCCCTGTAACGCAGCAGCAGAACACAAAGGAACCTGTTGTCGAGACGTTGGTGCTAAATCTCTGTAATAATTTGTTCTGTGGTCAGACTCAATTTATAAAACGACAAAAAAAAAAAAAACAGTCCGGAAACAAAAACCTGCTTCTTTAAATTCTTCAGAACTTCAGCTTCATTTACATTCCTGCGTTTTCGGCTGCGGACATGAAAGAAGCGGGCCGGCGCTGGATCCAGTGTGGATCTTAATCCTGCACACAAAGCAGTTTTTTTTTTTTTTTTTATAAACAGAAAATGGAAACATCAGCTGGAAATTAGGGAACTTCTGTTTGAGCTCAACAACATTTAATATTTTATTCATGAGACGAGGATCATCTGATGTTTCTGCAGAACTACTGACAACACGGAGCAGGAAGTTTGTTCAGCCTGTCGGGTCCACTGACAGAGTTTAAGACTCGGCCCGGTTTATCTCAGCATGATTGTTGGTTCTTATAAACCGTTTATTAAAGATTTACCTCCAGTCACTCTAACGTCACTGTTACTGTGGTGAACACATTCATCATGAACCGCCACGGTCCGGTTCATCAGGTCATATAAAGAAATACGTCTGACTGTGACACCATGATGTTCTGATCCAGTTAAAGAAAGTGAGGTGCCTGAAACCTGAACAACAGAAGCAGATGATGATGAAGAAGAAGAGGAACAAGCAGAACGAGGAGAAGAAGATGAGGCAGGACAAGAGGACAGTGAAGAAGAAGATGAACACGATGAGGAGACAACAAAGACGTCAACAAAGAAGAAGAAAGAGGATGAGTGCGTTGTTACCGACTCCTTTTATTTCTAAAGCCGGCAGAGTTCAAATGTCTCAGAGATGCAAGACTAAACAAACAGGAGGAGGAAGAGGAGGAAGAGGAGGAAGAGGAGGAAGAGGAGGAGACGCTGCACTGCTAGAATAAATTCAAACTTTATTGGAATTCAAAGTGTGATAAGGAGGAGGAGGAGGAGGAGGAGGAGGAGGAGGAGGCGTCCGGTGTCTCAAATAAGGTCAGAGAGACACAATGAGGATTCACAGCGCTGCCTCTGTGTGTGTGTGTGTGTGTGTGTGTGTGTGTGTGTGTGTGTGTGTGTGTGCAGGACATAATGGCTGAAATCATTTAATGACATGGGCTGTGTGTGTGTGTGTGTGTGTGTGTGTGTGCAGGGCAGGAGTCAAGTGGGAGAATAAGTACAGACATCAATAACGGGAGGACACGTGCATGAAATTACTCGCAGCAGATCCATCATGGAGGAACAACAACAACATCGGCGAGGACAGCGAGGCGGCGCTGACCGGCCTGAAGGTGACGGGAGACACCTGGCGTCCACAAGGTTGTCGGTTCAAATCCCCCAAAAAACAGCTGCCAGGGAGACAGACGGCCGAGAGAATTTCATACACGCAGGGGAAAGTAGAGATGTGTTTTAAAGGGACAGTATGTAAATTAATTAATTATATCCATGACATCATTCATCCAACAACCAGCGTGTGTGTGTGTGTGTGTGTCTGACAGCTCTTTGACGAGCTCTCGTCTCTGAGCAGCGTGACGTCGAGTCTTCTCCCAAATGTCACCATGTAGCACTCAGCAGGCCGCCACACACACACACACACACACACACACACACACACACACACGTACGAGATGTGTCTCATTCTAAATATAATATAAACACATAAAAAGTCAAACTAAAACAAAGCAACACATACAAAAATAATAATAATAATGATTATAAAGTGAAATAATGACTCATGGACCTCAGAGTTCATTAACATTAAAAGTCAAAATGTTCAGAAAGAGACGAACATTTAGATATTTATCATTTCTGTGATGATGAAATCTGTCTCTCTAACTTCTGTTTCTAAAGTCCAGAATTAAGTTTGAAACTCAAAATGCAACAAATACTTGCAGAAAAATATAATATTTATACACATGCACACTGAAGTGACTCTGATCCAGTCGGTTCCTGCTTCAGACCTCCATCTTTAAAACCACCTCACAACTTTATCTACATCCTCCAACAGCTGCTTCAGGAGGACACGGTGCGTTTGAGTTGGAACTACTTTCAGAGGCGGATTAATCCACGTCTGGTGCTCTGGTGAGCAGGACGGTGTGTTTCCTCAAATACATCATTTATCCTTCTGGCTGAGGCGTCTCCCCTCCTCCTCCTCCTCCTCCCTCCTCCTCCTCCTCCTCCTCCTCCTCCTCCCTCCTGTCCAACAGAGAATAATCAATAGTCATTTCACCCTCAGGTCTCCTTCCTGCCTACAGGGGCAGAACAGGTGACCGCGCCGGGGCAAAGAGGAGACGAGAGGAGGTAATGAGAGCAGAGGAGAGGAGATGAGACACAGAGACAGGAGGAGGAAGAGGAGGAGGAAGAGGAGGAGGACGAGGAGGAGGAAGAAGAAAACACACATCAGTAAATATAATATCAAACGATCAACACGTGAACAGCCTGGTATCAAACACACGAGAGCAGCAGATCATCATCATGATGCAACACCTGTCCTGGAGACTGGACACACACACACACACTCACACACACACACACACATACACACTCTCACAAATTAATCTCTGAATAATTCCTCTCGGGGTTGAAGCAACAATACGAGCAGCTGGCTCATCTACATGTCGCTGCACCTGGTTCGACTGCTGGACTTCAACCGAGGCCGGACGGAACAGAGCACAGATACTCTCTCCTCCTCACACCTGAACTGTCTCCTCCTCACACCTGAACTCTCTCCTCCTCACACCTGAACTGTCTCCTCCTCACACCTGAACTCTCTCCTCCTCACACCTGAACTGTCTCCTCCTCACACCTGAACTCTCTCCTCCTCACACCTGAACTGTCTCCTCCTCACACCTGAACTCTCTCCTCCTCACACCTGAACTGTCTCCTCCTCACACCTGAACTGTCTCCTCCTCACACCTGAACTGTCTCCTCCTCACACCTGAACTGTCTCCTCCTCACACCTGAACTGTCTCCTCCTCACACCTGAACTGTCTCCTCCTCACACCTGAACTGTCTCCTCCTCACACCTGAACTGTCTCCTCCTCACACCTGAACTGTCTCCTCCTCACACCTGAACTCTCTCCTCCTCACACCTGAACTGTCTCCTCCTCACACCTGAACTCTCTCCTCCTCACACCTGAACTCTCTCCTCCTCACACCTGAACTCTCTCCTCCTCACACCTGAACTGTCTCCTCCTCACACCTGAACTCTCTCCTCCTCACACCTGAACTGTCTCCTCCTCACACCTGAACTGTCTCCTCCTCACACCTGAACTCTCTCCTCCTCACACCTGAACTCTCTCCTCCTCACATTGTCAAAACAGGCTCGTTACTTAAGTCTGAGACACGGCAGACGTAGAGACACAAAACACAGACGTAAGAAGACGAAACATACGGGAATGAAGAGAAAAGTTGTGTTAGTGACGATGAAACAGAGAATGAGAAGAGGGTTTTTCATGCTTCACTTGCCAGAACCACGGAGGCCTTCAAATTCTGTCAAATCTACGTTTCTACAACACGTTTTCTCTCCACGTACGTGAGCTGACCTGCGTGTTGGAGCAGGAGATGTTCGTGGTGTCACGTGGAGGCGAGACGGCTGCGAGGCGTCAGAACCGCTGGATATTTATCAGGACTTTATTCCAGCTGAGACACGATGTTTTCCTCAACAGAACCGAGTGGTTCTTGTAGCCGAGCGTCATCAGAACATTTAAATCTGACAAGACGTTCATCACGCTCAGCTGACAGACTCCAGACAGGAGAGGATGTCACGGACGCGTCTGTCGCGTCACGTTAACAAATAACGTCGCCATGTTTCCTCCGATGGGTTTTTCAACCTGAACTCATCCCTCCATCCTTCCTCCATCCTTCCTCCATCCTTCCTCCATCCTTCCTCCATCTCTCCCCGACCATTAACCTCCCAGAGACGGAGCAGCAGGCCGGAGAGGGTGGAGAGGTCAGGAGGGAGTCAGAGAGACCGAGAGAGAATAAAGAACGACAAAAAGAGCGAGAGAAGAAGAACGAGAAGCGAAGGAACACAAGAGTAATATAGAGAAGAGAGAGTGGGAGTGTGTGTGTGTGTGTGTGTGTGTGTGTGTGTGTTCAACCAATCTGAGGTGTAGTATAATTGAAGTGTGTGTTTTCAAGGACAGGTAGATATTGGTCCTGAGGTGGGAAGCTGCCGAGTCAGCAGGTCTGAGCTGATTACATCCTCCTCTGTCTGCAGGAGGAGGAGGAGGAGGATTGTTCAGGGAGGAAGAGCAGAGAAAAGAGAGGAGGAGGATCTTTTGTGATCGTCCGGTCGCAGGGTCGGAGTCTGACAGCAGCCGCGTTTCCACGTCTCGCTGATGTAAATGAATTCGTCCTCAGGATTCGTCACAGTCGTCTGAGCTGCAGCGTCGAGTCGTGAGCTGGAGGTTTAACCACGATTTGCAGCAGTTTGCTGATCTGAGTTCATGTTTGCAGTTTGATGAGAGCAGCTGAAGAAGTTCAACTACAAACTGTTCAGAGCTGCAAGAGGAAACAGTTCATCACTCTGCCGTCATACAGACACTAACATGCAAGACTCGTCTGAACAACAACGAGCTCGTACGTTCAGAAGTCACCCGGCTTCAAGTCTCACTCCTGGTGTCCACGTACGTGAAGCAGTCGCACTTCAGGAGGCGCTAGCGAGTCATTTCACCAAACTCACGGCTGAAATACGTAAAACTCCACCACGTTTAAACTCTGCACCAGTTTTTAATCACGTTAAAGCTCCTCGATCAGCTTTTCTGAACACTTCCACTTCTTCCATCAGGAGATCGACGCAAACATCCGACTGTATTTTCATGTTTTGAACTGGAATTAATAGAAACATTCACACGAACGTTTAGATGCTTCAAAACACTCCTCGTCTTTTCTGTAGTAGCCAGAAGTCGTTTGTGTAGTTGTTGCTCCTTCGATGCCACATTGAATATAAAAGTAAAGAAGCTTTTAAAAAACAGATCAACACTTTGTGAGGGTTGTTAATTAGAAAACAACTAAATGATCTTATTTTGTGTGTTGGGACTTTATTTTCTCTTTGCTGTGAAACCAAAGTAGTATTGAATTTATCTTTTTATACTGATGTTGCACCAAAGTTTAAAACTCTTTTTAGAAAGTAGCTTTAATTCCTGAAACTAGATTTTCCTTCTGGCATCAAGTGAAGGAGCTTCTGTAACATTTATAAAAACACAAATGACTAAAAAACAATCCTGGAAAACCCGACAAACATTTAAAGCTTCAGAACGTCGGAGAGATTTTTCCTTCATCGTTCCTGAACAGAAATGTAGGTTAAGTCACGTAACGAGCCGAAGCCTCCGGACGAACGGAGACGAGAACAAAAGCTGCGTTAGTTTCTGTGAAATCAACTGAATCTCACTAACAACATGTTTGTGCTGCTTCCAGCTCCTGAAGAAACGCTGCAGCCGTCTGCATTTACATTTTCATACATTTTCTCCATCTGGGACAAAAAAAAAGTGTCGGAGCAGCGTGCAGGAAATTTACACATTGTTATTTGGTAACAGCCGACAAACTGCCGCCGCCGCCGAGCCTCGATTGCTGGCCGGAGACATTTTCTATGCATTTCCTTCCCAAAGACAAATGTAAATTCAGTTTGAAAAAGGAAAAGCAATTTTCAGTCAGACATAAACTACAGACGCATCAGCGCGCTCGGCCCTTCCTTCTCCTCTCTGATAACCGTGTTTACATGCATGTCTGGACAAAAACCAATCTGGTGAAATCACAGAGAGGAAAACTCCTCGTCTGAAACAAAAACTTAAAGCATCAGGACTCCTTTCTCTCCCTCTCTCTCTTTCTCTTTTTGTTTTTTCTTCCTCCGGCTGTTTAAGCGTCTCGAGCTGTTTCCTAACAACACGTCAGGATCTGAACACTCGCACACAAACCACCAAAACCCACCGAGCAGCTGCCAAACCCTCAGACCAGCCTCTCTCTCTCTGCCCGGCTCGGTGTCTCTCGCCCATCAGAACGGGGTAATGGGACATTTTATTGTGTTATTTTGCCCCTGGGGAGGAGGAGAGGGGGGAGGAGGAGAGGGGGGAGGAGGGGGGAGAGGAGGAGGAGGAGGAGGAGGAGGAGAGGAGGAGGGGGGAGGAGGAGGGGGGAGAGGAGGGGGGAGAGGAGGAGGAGGAGAGGGGAGAGGAGGGGGGAGGAGGAGAGGAGGGGGAGGAGAGGAGGGGGGAGGAGGGTGTTTGGGAGACAAAGCCAACTTTGTGCTTTGTGGTTTTTCTGTTGTTTCTGAGAGTTCGCCAACACCGCTGCCACCACAGGCTTCCTTTCTCTCACAGTTTTTTACTTTCTCTCTCCCCCCCTCGCTCAACTCCGTGTCTTTCTTTCTCCTCCTAATCTGTCCTCCTCTTTCTCCTCCTCTTTCTCCTCCTCTTTCTCCTCCTCACACATTCTGAGATTAGACAAAGTCAGGTGGCTGCATTCAACCCGCAAAACTCATGAATGTCTCGCTCAGACGGCTGATTTTTGTTTTTCCAACGTCTCTGCTGACCTTCATTTATTTTGTTTTGTTTATTTTTATTATGAGCTCTATGATTATGATTATTGTCTGTTTTTACACATAGAAGCTATAAACTCACTTTAGGAAAGATCGATAGAAAGATAGAAAATGCTGCATTAAACAACTGAAATATATCCAGAAGTTTATACGTAAGGAACAAAATGTAGAAAAAACGACTCAACTCCACTAGAAAAAATAAGAACCGAACGTTAAACAAATAATTTTGAAGTCTCTAAATGTCTTCAAATAACTTGTTCTTTGTCTTTTTGAATTATAATTCCATTTTTGACTTCGTCTCCTCAGGCAAACACCTTCCAAATCAAAGACGGCACCGTCAGCGACAGTCTGGACCTTTACTGTCCTCACGATTCGATTGATTCTTGATTCTGCTTTCATATTAACTTGCTGCTGACTTCTGCTGCCCTACAACGTGAGTCCTGACATGTAAAAGTAACGTTAGATGAATGTTTTCATAAAAATTCAAGACGAGAGAGCGACGTAACGTAACGATCAACAGTCCAACTAGTCTGCATCAGCTGCAACCTCACGATGACGACTCGTCACGATCTTCTTCGTCTGCACTGAGAGATTTCTGGGATTCAAGACGTTTTCACAACTCTACGATCAACAGGACGTCTCTGTCGTAGAAACACGTGGTGAAGGTTGGTGCACGCTGTTGAGCGTAACGACGACATGATGATAAAAACAAATGCACGACTCAAATCACTAAAGAGGATCTTTTGAAACTTCGGCTGCACGGATACCTGGTCTGACTGAAATATCATCACAGAACGGAAACGTCCAGCGGTCTGTCAACCCGACCACCCAGCCCCGCCTCCTGACTTCCTGCTTCGGTACCAAGCGGGTTTTTTTTATTTTTAAATCGTGTTTCTGGAGAAAGAGCCGATCAAATCTCAGACGTGTCCTTGAATGCACCGTCGAGACGAGACTGTAACTCCATCACATGCCGATGCCCCGACGTTGATGGAAGGAAAAAAAGAAAAGAAAGAAGGTGATTAAATGTTTTATTGTGATGAATTATCTGGCGGTCTGCAGCAGGTTTCTGGTCTCTGCGAGCTGCTTCTCACAGAGCAGCAGCACAAACGATGTCTGCCCGGGAGGAACCGCATCAATCTGAAAACCCCACGCTTTGTTTAGGCAGTAAAGTGTACGCATTTCGTAGGTAATCCATCTATTAATTTCTCTCCTCGTCCATCAGTCTTCTCCTCCCTCCAACGCTAAGTTCTCCACCATCCATCCATCCATCCGTCTCTCCATCTGCTCCCCTCCCCCTCCATCCACCGCTGTGTGTTTCTGCTGAAGGCTGACAGCAGCGACGGCGTTTTGGCTGAGCTGCTGTTTGTGGATCTATTTCTGGGGGCATTTCAGCGGCGATAGGCATCTGGAGGAGACCAAATTAATTTCCAGGTAGAGAGAGAGGAAGAGGGGAGAGAGAGAGAGGAGTGGGGGTAGGAGGAGGAGGAGGAGGAGGAGGAGGAAGAGGACAGACTTCATAGCCGACTGCACAAGTGCTCCCCACTATCAGGACACTACAGCGGCTCTGGAGAGGAAGATGATGGACTGTACGAGACAGGAAGCCGAGCGAGAGTGAGGGGAGAGAAAATCCAGGGGAGGGAGGAAGAGGAGAGAGGAAAGAGGTGGACGTGAAAACAGCGAG
The DNA here is from genome assembly GCF_904848185.1 of Acanthopagrus latus. Taxonomy (NCBI): domain Eukaryota; kingdom Metazoa; phylum Chordata; class Actinopteri; order Spariformes; family Sparidae; genus Acanthopagrus; species Acanthopagrus latus. Next base: position 1,347,548 of record NC_051054.1, read on the forward strand.
GAAGAGAAGGGAGGGGTGGAGACGAAGGGGAAGGGAAGGTGTGAGGAAGCCCGACGGAAACAGAAGCATCAGTCGCTGCAGAAGGACGTTTCTGTTCGGGATGTTAAATCATCATCGTCTTTTTTTGGAAATCATTACATCAGGAAACAACGAAAGCATCTTTTCCTAACAGACGATAATTCAGCAAAAACAACAACAACCAATAAAGATATCTGGTCCAAAGTGCTGCGATGGCTGTTCAGTCCCAACATTCACAAAAAGCTCTTAGACAAGAGACTAAAATATAAAGATATACATCATGTATCTCGACTCACAGGTCGCATCGCTCTGCATGCAGATTATTGCAAGTTTTCTCGTGGTCGATATTTATTGTTTGCAGCTTCTTCAATATGCGGATTTGCAACTTTTCCACCAAGTGAAATGTTCAAAATGGGCAACGTGATGAATCTGATGTGTTCTCCTGATCAAACAAACAGACACAAGCAGGTCGACTGATGATAAGCAGACAGACTCCATCAGTCGGGAACAGACCCCGGATCAGACAAACGCTGATGGTTTGGTGTTTTTGGCGACATCATAACATCGTCTGCCTGAACACAAGAGGGAAAAGATACGAGTAAAAGAAATTCATTAAACTGTTTAATGACACAAAACCAGAACACAGTTTCTGAGTCTCTCCTCGTAGAGATACAGCAGCTGACTGACGTCTGCGACTGAACGAACACGTCGTTTCGTCTCAACCATCCCGAACCGTGAGCCTCAGCGTCTCCAGGACTCGTTCAGAGAGACGGAGACTTTCCCTCCATCGTCTGCTTGAGCTGTGAGAAACTGCAGAGCGTCTCACCCTCGGCAGGTGAGCCGAGAGGCCGAGGTGACATCAGATAATAAGTCTCACACTCGACAGCCGTGAATTCCACTTCCTCCCATCAGGTCGGAGCTTCCTGCCTCGTCGGTTCAGGACAAATTAAAGGATAAAACCTCTTTGAAGCAGAGTCAGCGGACGTGAAGGTCCGACAGCAGCGAAGTGTAATTTCAGCTCCATACATTCGACCTCCGACCCGCCGCCTGCTCTCCGCTCTTTAACAGAACACGTATGCAAATAGCCGGCTGTTAATCTGCTGCTCGGCGCTGACCCGACGCCTCCGACTCGGCTGTATACTGCACTCATCTACATGTGGTGATAAACTGTCATTAACACGTCGTTTCTCGTCTGGATTTAATGTTTGTTCACCTGCTGAAAAAAGGAAATGTGTCACAACCTTTCAGCTCCACCATCTTTTAAGTGCCGACTATCCATCAACAGCATCGTGGCTGAAATCATCATAATGATCCGTTATGATATTTTCTGAAATTGTGACAACACAGTCGGTCGAAACAGAGACAGAAACACTGAACCCCAGTATGCCTAATGTATGATGTTATAAAGATATGTTCTACGATGACTCACTCTGTGATTTTAAGATCAACAGCTTGACTTTATCCTGGAGGCTGTTAGACAAGTTCAGATTATATCCAGCAGCTTTCAGTGACTCAGCAACACTCAACCAGAGACAGAAAGTTCAGTTTCTGAAATCTGTGCAGAGTGAATCCTCCTCACAAACAAGTCAATAAAGGATCTCTGAAAAAAGACAAATGAAGAGTTTCCTCCAGTCAGCTGATCGCCTGCAGGCTAACGCTAAGCTAGCCTCATCGTCACCTCGATCGATTTTCAACTTTGGAACAACTTCCTGTTTCTTTACAACATTTTTTTAACACAGTCACCTTCAAATACTGTTTTTAATGCAACTTCTTAGTATAAATCAATAAATGTAAAGTTTGAGACAAAAGCAGGAAAGAAAACTGTCCAGTCACTGAAACATCCCGTCAGTGTTTCCGTGACAACAGATCTCATTACATCATCTGGACCTTCGTTACCGACCAGCAATCAATCGCAGATTTCTCCAACCACGACTTTTAAAAAACTGGATGTCTAAACTCAAACGTTTGTTTCTGCTTCCTGTAAGAAACTGAACAAAGACTGAAACTGTTGCTGAGACTCGAGGAGTGACGGCGGCTCACATTCTGCAGATCTGATCGATATTATCACAAAGGATGTTTTTGGACAAACTGATCGATACGCTCAACAAACAGATTAAGACTTTAGGAAAAAATGCCCAGTCATGCGTGGGAAGGTTTCACAGAACAGAAGCATCAGTTGTTATCGTGCCTCATGCTAACACGACCACGTGCTCCGGTTCTGATGGCAGCTGCGGGTCAAACGGAACCAGTGAGGCGGATCAGTCGTGATCACGGTGATGAGAAATCATCAGATCTGAGTCACGAAACTCTAATGTGACACCGACACAGCTGCCGCACACACACACACACACACACACACACACACACACACACACCTGAGTCCTTACAAATAATTACCAGACTGCAGACAAACACAAAGATGCAGCGCAGGAAACTAAAAGATATAAAAGCTCAGTGTTTCAGTCTGAGGGAACATTTAGATTCCCGTCACTCCGTCGTGTCGGAGCAGCTGTTCAACACGAGGACGTCCGGCTGGAAACACAAAGCAGCAACACAACAACCTCAAAACAACAAAAATCAAACCGCTGCACCTTTTTCTCCACGTCAACAGATGTTGGCGACGGTCGACATCACCTGTTCACGATGAAGTCACGTCCGTTCGGATCAGAACAAACGTCTCCTTCACCTCTGGATCCCTGAAACACGTCACCGACATCACAGCCGCCACAGTCGACTCACAACAACAAGCAGCCGGAGACAAAAACAGCAAATTCACATGAAGACAGTTAAATTATTCCAACGTACGTCGACGAGCGAGAATACGTGACGGACGAGAACGGAAGAGAAGTTCCAGAGAAACGTTACAACAGCGCTCCGCGGTTATTTTATGCTAACTGTGGACGCATGATTGATGTTTTTCAGCTGATACAATAACCGATAATCACCCGACTCTCGTGATCAATACCGATAAAATAACCGACAGTAGAAACAAACATTTTAAAGCTTCTTCATCACAGCTGAGTGTCAGATAACGATTAAAGAGGCTTATTTGATTTTCCAGCTGAGCTGTTGTACGTTGCGTTACGGGTGTGACATCAGCACAGTCGTCGTTCTTCTACAGTTTTTATTGGCTGCTCAGGAAACAGTTTTTAAAGGTGCATACCGCCACCTGCTGCGTGGAGACGCTGCACAAAGTCAACAAAAGCCAATTAAACGTTGGTGAATTTCAGATACGATGGATGTAGAAACTCTGAAAGGAGATCATGAAAACACACGTTACGTTGACGCAGAGGTTTCATGTCACTGTCGACAAACAGGAAGCAAATTAAACGAAATGTTTCTGTCAAGGTGTGACGTCTGATACAGTTTGACTTTTAAAACAGCAGCTGTAAACAACATGAGAGTATTTTCACGTGTCGTATGTGAGACGGAACAGAAATAAACCTCAGACGACTCAGAACAACAGAACAGACGTGATGTTGCATCTGAACAACAGACGTCTGATTCGTCTCAACAGGTTCAAAATAAACTTCTGCTGCAGGAAGTCGAAGCTCAGCGCGTCACCGGGTCGGAACAAAGTTCTGAGATCACACGTCACCCCAGAATCAACAGGTGGAGAAGAACCAGGAAGTCAGACACAATCTGCTCATCAACAGGTCGCAGCTCCACCTCACCTGCACCTGAGCAGCTCTGAGGTCATCAGCAGGTCGACCTGCACAGGTGAAGCCTCCCTGCACACCCCTCCACATTAAAACTTCCTGTTATTACCTCCAACACACACACACACACACACACACACACACACACAGGTCTGTCATCGATGGATGCACATGTTTTCCTCGACGCTCACACACACACACACACACACACACACACACACACACACACACACCTTGGAGCATCAACAGACTGCATGGCTTCCACAGGTACAGAGTCACATGCACGCACGCACGCGCATGCATGGGCAGGAAAAGGCGAGACCACAGCAGCAAAGCAAAGACAACCGACCTGTTACCAGCCACAACACACACACACACACACACACACACACACACACACACACACAGCTCGGTGCTCCTCTGGCCGGTACCGGCGGTCCTCCCGACACCTCCAGGCTCAGAATAAAACGCAAAGCGACGCGGAACAGCCGGTCCTCCCTCCCTCTGCTCCCCTGCCTCCCTCCCGCCGGGCTGCCGCTCCGCTGTAAACATGCAGTGAGGAGGAGTGTGTGTCTGTGTGCGTGTGTGTGCGTGTGTGTGTGTGTGTGTGTGTGTGTGTACACGAACACAAATCCGAGCCCCGTTACCGTTCTCTCCGCGTCGGGTCCTGCTGGATGCTCGGCTTGGTGGGCGCCATCTTCCTGCAACAATTATGTGATTTCTTACTTTCTGGTCTCCCCCCCTCTCTCCTCCCTCTCCTCTCTCCTCCCTCTCCTCTCTCCTCTCTCCCCTCTCTCTCCCTCCTCTCTCGCTCCGGGATCAGGTTGATTCGGACGCGGAGCGGCGGCGGTGCGCTGCGCCCTGACAGCAATGCGTCATGGTCGGTGTGTTAAGACAAAGCCATGTCCGTGTGTGTGTGTGTGTGTGTGTGTGTGTGTGTGTGTGTGTGTGTGTGTGAACGTGTGAGTGAGTGCGTGCGTGCGTGCGTCTCGTGCTTGTCTCTGTCCTCCGCCGCTCAGCAGCGTGGAAACAACGGGCGGAGGAGGCGGAGGTGGAGGCGAGGAGCGGGCTGCAGCTGCAGAGGCATGCCGAGCGGAGTGAGGGGGAACCCGGGGTGGATGCCTGTCAGATCCCGCTGTCTCTCTCTCTCTCTCTCCCTCTCTCTCTCTCTCTCTCTCTCTCTCCAGCCACCACGTTAGATTTTCCCTTCACGCGCTCCGGAGAGGAATAAAAAAGAAAAACAGCCTCCCAAAAAATAAAAACCAGGCGCGTCAAATCTTCACAGTCGCGCCGCTGCAGCGTTCAGATCCCCGCGGCGGCGCGTCGCTGGGCGGTCAGAGAGCTCTGATTTTTCGGAGCATGTTTTTTTTTTTTCGTCTTCTTCTTCTTCTTCTTCTTCTTCTTCTTCTTCTTCTTCTTCTGGCTGCTGACAGGAGAAAAATAAAAAGAGGGGACACATCTCCGGTGTTTGTCCAGTCCGGCGCAGCGACGCCACTCAGATGCAGTTGGAGTCAGTTTGTGTTGATATATATTTTTTTTTTATCTTCTTCTTTTATTATCACATATTTTTAAAACCAGCAGTGAGGAAGCTGCAGGTGATTCATCACATCAGATCCTCAATAAACACATCAGAGATACAAATCAATGAGAATAAACCACTTTAAGTTTTACTGCTGCACCAGCCGAGCAGGTTGTTGTTGTGTTGTTGTTGTGTTGTTGTTGTGTTGTTGTTGTGTTGTTGTGTTGTTGTCACCTGACTGACAGGAAGCTTCACTTTCATCATGTCTGAAATAAATAAATCACTTTTTTAATTTCTAAGCTTTAGAAACACGTCAGGCTCGTTTTCCTGCTGTTGCATCTGTTTTTATTTTAAATTCTCTTTTTTATTATTATTATTTAAATGTATAATTCACTGTAAGCTAACCGCTAATCGTGCTGTGCTGCTGAAGCAGCGGCTGCAGCTCTGGAAGCTGACGAGCCTCCCGCTCTATATAACCAATGACCTGTCAAGGTCAAAGGCATGCTGGGTATTCTCCACACAAACACGGGGTTACAGGCGCTGCTGTGGTGGGAAATAAAGACGAGGGAGACGAGGGAGACGCGACCTCCAGCCGACGCTCGCCACGAGCTGAGCTGCCTGACGAACGCCGTCGACGTTCGTTTGTGTTTGGACAGACGAGGAGACGGATTCTCTTCACGTCACACTGAGCGTTTTAAAAAGCTGAGTTGCTTCTCTGCTGCAGATTTGATCAAAGTGTGTTTGTTGTGAAATATTGGGAGGCGACGGCGTGGACAGTTTCTCTGAGAGGTCACAGGTGCGACCTCCCAGCATCCTCTCTGTTCGGCCGGGACGCAACATGACGATACAAACAACGAACATCTGAATGTGTTTTGGGTTTTTTTAATCGGTGCATCTGAGCCAGTTGTGCTCCACATGTCGCCTCCTGAGCCGCGTCTGAGTTTAGTTTATTTTTTAACCTCGTCCAGTCGTCGCTGCTCCTCCCGGCTGCTCCTCCCGGCTGCTCCTCCTCGCTGCTCCTCGCTGCTCCTCCCGGCTGCTCCTCCTCGCTGCTCCTCCTCGCTGCTCCTCCCGGCTGCTCCTCCTCGCTGCTCCTCGCTGCTCCTCCTCGCTGCTCCTCCTCGCTGCTCCTCCTCGCTGCTCCTCCGTCTCTCTCTGCTTACTGAGAGCAGTCAAACGGAGGCGACGTGGATAATGGAGCGTGATGTATAAACATATTAGCTCCCAGCTGTTTGTTGGGGGAAACATGGTGTATAGAGAGACGGAGAGCGGACGAGGAGGGAAGGACGGCGTCGGATTGAAGACGGATTTTTAAAACGTCTGCGGTCGTTAGAACCCACGTGAGTCCTGAAACCTTCCTGGTGGATTTCACCTTTAACGCAGGTCACCGGGCCTGTGTGGAGGTTCGGGCCCCTCGAGGGTCCTGCAGGAGTCGTGACGGCCGCCAGGATGACGACACGCAGAAATTCCCGCAGAACCGATCAGAGAAGGTGTCAGACTCTAATCCTGCCAACGTACGGACACAAACAGGAGGTCGCGTCCCGCTCGGGGCCCCGGCAGCGTCGCTTTAAATAACAATGCGGCTCCTTATTCTGCTGGTATTTGTTGCTTCAGAGGGCCGAGACGCTCTCGGTGCACTCGGAGGCCCCGGCTGGTGATTTATGTCGTGTTTGCTCCCCACAGCTTTCACACTGCACACACACACACAGATACACTCCATAATACTGAAGGGTTTTTTAAGGGTAATAAGGCAAAAGTGTGTGTGTGTGTGTGTGTGTGTATGTGGTGTGTGTGTGGTGTGTTGTGGCCCCCCCACGGCTCCGGATGATTAGAAAAAACAACCCTACTGAGCGGCCGGACGGGAGAAGCAATCATTGAGATTCAGAGCGGAGAGGAAATAAGGAAATAACAGAGGACGGCTGGAGAGAGTCGAACCTCCAAACAGGTCGGACTCGAGGAGTCGAGCAGCTGGAAAACACTCGACACACTTTCTCTGCTTTCAACCAACATCACTCAGATACATTTCCAGTGAATTTGCAGAAAGTCATCGCAGGTTTTTCCCTCTGAATTACCTGAACGTCCACCGGATCACTGCAGCCTGACGCCTCCTCCGTCGCCTCAACACATAAAATAAAACTTACAAACCAAACGTGGACGTTGAGTTTAATCCTCTCGTGTGGAATCAAAGTCAACAGATTCTCTTTTTTCCTTTTTTTTTCTCTCTTTCTGGGTTTGTTAGAAAAAATTCAATAAAATAAATAAAAAGGGGACGTGAGGGAGGAGAAGGCCACGATTTTTTGGAACATTTATCCGAATGATAACGATGAAAACACACTTCATCCAGTTTCACACACCTGCAGCGACGGTCGAGGATCAATTCTCTAGATCTTTGATTTGGAAAAAAAGCAGCTGACAGCCGGCAAGAAAAAAAAAAAAAAAAGATCTTTATAAAAATGTCAAAATAAATAAAAAGTGTCCACTGAGTAAAAGAAGCCCAGAACAGAAAAGTGTCTCCTGAGCTGATCCTGTCTCAGATTTAATGGATTACATATAAATCTGTGACAGGAGACACGAAGCAACATTCAGGATCATTAAACTGTTTTTCCTGAAGAGTTCATGAGACACTTTTCTACATTTTTTCATATTTCAGCTACAGGTCGCTCCTCTGCAGCGGCCCACGTACCTTTGCTGGTAGGCGGTGATCCCCTGCACGCCCTGCGGGGTCCCGTTCGTGGCTCCGGGGACCTGCACCGGCACCCGCCCCACCTGCGGTCCGGCCACCATCCCGCCGCCTCCTCCGCCTCCTCCGCCTCCAGCCCCGGGTCCACCGCCCGCCGAAGCCGTCACCTGGACGCTGAAATCCGGGAAGATCCTGATCATCGTCCCCCGGCCGAGTCCGCTGCGCTCCCGCGTCTAGTTCAACAAACCTCCCGCTGCTTCTTTCCTCCACCGATCAGCGGGATCACCGGGATCAATGGAGATATTGATCGAGCAGCAGAACACAAACAACACGCTTCTTCTTCTTCTTCTTCTTCTTCTTCTTCTTCTTCTTCTTCTTCTGTTGTTTCGACTCTTCTTCTCTTCTCTAACCTTCGGACGGAACTCTCCGGATCATCGTCCCGGTGCGCAAAACCAAACAGTCCCCGATCAATGGATCGATAGATGATCAGAGAGTGAAGAGTGAAACCTTTTCCTCCCGTGTTTCCTCCCGTGTTTCCTCTCTGTTTCCTCTCTGTTTCCTCTCTGTTTCTCCCTCTCGGCTCCCGTCACTGATCACCTCCGTGCACCCTCCGGATCATGGTCCCGGTGTCTCCGGTGCGCCCTCCTCCTCTTCTTCTTCTTCTTTTTCTTCTTCTTCTTTTTCTTCTTCCTCTTCTTCTTCTTCTTCCTCCCACTCAGCAGTCAGTGGGATCGATGGATCAGAGAGGTGAGTATTTCACCGGTTCAGAGGCAGACGGGCAGCCGTGTGTGCGCTCTTGTCTCCGGGTGCAGGAGCTCCGGACTCTCCGCTCTCACGCCGCCGGTTCTCCATCCGAGGGAAAGCACCCGGTCCCGGCTCCGCTCCGCCTGGCGTGTGTGTGTGTGTGTGTGTGTGTGTGTGCCGGTGGTGTCGGGTGGGTGTCTGTGGGATCAGCGGACCTGAAGGAGAGCAGCCAGTCAGTCAGTCGGTCAGTCAGTGAGCGCGCGGCTCTCAGCAGCACGAGCTCGGCAATGACATTGGTGTGAAACAGCGGCGGCGGGAGAGTGTGTGTCGGTATGTCGGCGAGCGCCTGCGTGTGTGCGCGCGTATGAGCGTGCGTGCGTGTGTGTGTGCTGTCCTCTGCGCTCGAGAGAGAGAGAGAGAGAGAGAGAGAGAGAGAGAGAGAGAGAGAGAGAGAGAGAGAGAGAGAGAGAGAGATTGACTGATAGCGCTGTTGGTTCAGCAGGACGACGCTTCCTCTCGCTTCATTGCGCAGCAGCAGCAGCAGCTGTGAACTGGACTTTTATTTTAAAAGGCAGCGCGACAATAAAAAAGCACGTTTATATAGAAAATGGCTCCTTTTTGTTTGTTGCTGTTGTCTTTTTTTATTCCCTGTATGTTTCTACGGTTCCGGCTCATAAAAGTGTCCAAACGGAACCAAAATGTTGAATAAATGCGCACAAACTTCCAGCGGAGCGCAGAGAAAAGACGAACTTCTCTCTGCGCGTAAAACCGAACAAATCCTCCCGAAGTGTCACTTTTACTCTCATCACAGGTGGAGTTAAGATTATTTTATTTCACCCTCAGGACCTCAGGTGTTCCCGCTGTCGTGTCTGCGGGGATGGAGGCGGTTAAATGTTGGTTTTGTGCCAAAACAGAAGAAGACGCGCGGAGCTGAAGTGACAGTTCGCGTAAATTCTCCGTCAGGTGTGAGAACAGCTGAAGCCGCTGCGCTGCTTCTCTGCGCTCTGTGGAGCTCCGTGTGTGATCAGACTCCCGAATACACACACACACACACACACACACACACACACACACACAGTCTCCTCCCCCTCTCATCATCATCTCTCTCTCTTTCTTCCTCTCCACATCTTTCTGCCGCTCACAGCTCGTTTGGTTTCTGCTGAGCTGAATTATTATAAAGACAGTTGTTCTTGTTTCACTCCGCATGTTGTCGATCACATTTGTTCCTGAGAGAGAAATCACTTTTAACAAAGGTCACTGAAAAGGTCGTTGATGAGAATCTGTCCAGCTCCTCACAGGAAACTTCACACTTTCAAACTTATTACTGCAAATAAACACTTACAGTCTAATTTTGTGTTCATGTGATCCACGTCATGTGACGACCTTCATTGTTCTGGGAACAAAAGTGTGAAACTGTGATTGTGGTCGGGTTTAGAAAAGAAGTCTGGTTCAGCTCGGTTGTCTCGATCCTGTCGAAGAATCACAGCTAACAAAGCAGCTCCGCTAATTCAGCTACAAACATCTTTCATTTCCTATAACTTCTTCACAATAAAAGCCCTCACTGAAGTCATTTAAAGGCTTTTATTCTGAAGCAGCATCACAGGAAACGTTGTGTTTTCAGCATCAGTGACTGAACACGAACCAGCTGAAGTTTAAAAACCTTTTTCTCTCTGGTGTCCTGGACAGACGTGACTTCAGTGTTCAGGTCAGTTGCGGAGCGGTCGCAGCCACGCCCTCTGGTGCCGGTCCGTCACGGGTCCAGGTCCATCACGGGTCCAGGTCCATCACAGGTCCAGGTCCGTCACGGGTCCAGGTCCATCGGGGGTCCAGGTCCGTCACGGGTCCAGGTCCATCGGGGGTCCAGGTCCATCAGGGGCCCAGGTCCATCACGGGTCCAGGTCCATCGGGGGTCCAGGTCCATCGGGGGTCCAGGTCCATCAGGGGCCCAGGTCCGTCACGGGTCCAGGTCCATCGGGGGTCCAGGTCCATCGGGGGTCCAGGTCCATCAGGGGTCCAGGTCCATCGGGGGTCCAGGTCCATCAGGGGTCCAGGTCCATCAGGGGTCCAGGTCCATCACGGGTCCAGGTCCATCAGGGGTCCAGGTCCATCGGGGGTCCAGGTCCATCAGGGGTCCAGGTCCATCACGGGTCCAGGTCCATCGGGGGTCCAGGTCCATCAGGGGTCCAGGTCCATCGGGGGTCCAGGTCCATCGGGGGTCCAGGTCCATCAGGGGTCCAGGTCCATCACGGGTCCAGGTCCATCGGGGGTCCAGGTCCACTCCACTCACAGATTAACAAGAAGAAGGTTTTGAACACTTTGAACCTTCGAGCTCGACGTTCAGACCAACGAGGCCGAGACGCTGTTGGACCACAGACACGTTGAGCTGGCAGCTCGAGTCACATCACTGGATGTTTGTAAGGAGACCTGGACCAGAACCAGATTATAATCTGAACCACGATGTTTCCTCACCAGAGTGTAAACGCAGCGTTGTGACGAGAGAGAAATATAAAATTAAAACTAAACATGAGGAAACGTTGAGTTTTAACGTATCTGTGGTTTCACAGAAATGTACTTAGCTCACATTTATTCTGGAGATCAGGTCGACTTTTCCTCCAGAGATCAGAGTTTACGTAACGTAAGACTGAAGATAGTTACTTTAACCCAAAGTGTGATCCTTGAATGTTAAACAGTCCGAAACTCACAACATGAGTTTTTGTTTGGTTTTTTTTTTATCAGCGAGCTTTATTTTGAAAGACTAACTGGACGTTATAAGTTACTGATTATTGAGAACTCGACCGCCGAGTCGTCACGTGTCATCACAAGTCAAGCAAAGGTGGAAACTCAAACCCACAAAGATGACAGACGACATCATACAGCATCTCGGCTGATGTGACTCATCGCAGCCGACTCGTCCCGTCTGGTTTTAACGCGTCCTAACCTGCGACATCAGCTGCTCGATACGACAGAAACGTGAGCGACATCATTTCACCTCGGCTGTGTTTAGCTGTTTAGCATTTTCTCAAAGTAAACCTACATGAACCGCGCTAGTCGATAGCAAAGCGAGCTAATCAGCCGAGCTGAAGCGTCGCTGACGTGGCGCCTCGGCTCCTTCTGTTCTCTGAGTTTGTTGTGCTGGTTTCTCTGCGGCGCTGAGACACGTTTGCAGAACTAAAACTCTCATTTGCATCCTGACATTTCCAGCGAGGGGGAATCGAACCCCAAACTCTGGCGTTTTTTTTCTTACCGCTCCCGCTCCTCCTCCTCATCGAGCCGCCCAGGACACATTTTCAATATTTCATCCTCCTCTGGACCCTCGGAGCTCCCCAGCCGGACCCCTGCTGGGACTCCGCGCCTCACTTTGAGAGCCCCTAATAACCTACAGTTCTCGTCTGTCCTCCGAAACAAAGCATTGCACTAATAAAACGTCCCAATTGAGCTGATTAAATACCAATAAAAACACACAGCGCTCCACTCTGCCAGCCTGCAGTCTAAATTGGATCGCAGCTCTAACCAGCAGCTCCTAATGAAAACCACCGCTGCAGCCCGGCTCGCTCGCCCGCAGTACAGTTTACCTCGCTCGCTCTCCCTCTCTAATGAAATCAAATGAATTGGACTGGAGGTTCCAGGGGAGACATGCTGGACCCCCTTATAGAATTAGTTCTGAACCGTGTGTGTGTGTGTGTGTGTGTGTGTGTGTGTGTGTGTGTGTGTGTATCTTTCTAAGTACGACCACGTGACCACTGACCTGCCTCTGACTCAGGCTGTGTGTGTCTGTGTGTGTGCAGTATGTGTTTAATACAGCATGCATTCACCTCTGCAGTGTGTGTGTGTGTGTGTGTGTGTGTGTGTGTGTGTGTGTGTGTTTACATCACAGGCTGTGTGTGTGCTGACTGTATTAGTGAGCTGTGACCAGGTAAAGTACAGCAGACAGAATCAGGACAGTCAACCTGCTGTTATCCCCGAGGACAACACACACACACACACACACACACACACACACACACTGCAGAGGTGAATGCATGCTGTATTAAACACATACTGCACACACACAGACACACACACACACACACACACACACACAGCTCCAGCAGCAGAGCAACAAACACTTTCTCACACTGTACTTTCTGTCGTGGTGCGTTCAGGTGCAGTAATCACAATTATTTTTCTACCTACTCGTACAGGTGACGTACCTCTTCCTCCTCACCTGAACTGCAGTCTTGATTTATTGTTTTCATTTCTGATGAAGAATTTGAGCCCGTTTCACAAAGTACCGCCCCTGAAAAGGATGAGCAGAAATTCTGACCCGGTAACTCAAGTTGATCCACAGACGTCACTGTGAGCCGTTTTTGTGAAGGAAGGAAGGAATCATGTATATACTGAATGTGTACTCGGGTCAGCTGACTCGAGTTCTTATCACCTTACATCAACTTCGACCTGAACATAAGATCCAGGAGAACACGCTGCATCCCACAGTACCAACATCTGATGGAGGCGTGAAAACAATCTGGGATTCATCTGGTGCTGTTTTCTCTTCTGGTGCAACAGTTTCTGACACATTCACGGCATGAAAGTCGTTCAACATGATGTTGTGTAGACTCGCGGCACATGACAGCAGCATAAACGTTATTGTTGTTGCACAAGTACAGCGAAGCATCAACGAGCTTTCTCATTGCACCTAAATGCACCACACACACACACACACACACACACACACACACACACACACACACACACACACACAAAGCTGTCACCAGTTTCTCTGAGTTGCTGTAAAACACAACAAAAGTCAATAATTCCCCGTCATGTCTCTCTGAATCGTTCCTGTCATCTCCGCAGACACGCGTGTCTTTCTATTAAGCCGACCGTCAGTCCGTTAAAGATCACACGTCTCCGTTTCCTCGTTTGAGCCTTCGTGTTTTTTTTTTTTTTATTTCCTCCGGCGTCGTTGACGGACGGCTGATGACAAAGAAATCATCAGTTTTATTTTCACAAGATCAGATTTTAGACAAAACCAACAGGCCGGGTTCCTCCGAGTCATGATGGATGAACGAGACGAGCAGCACCAACATTTACAGTTACACAAGAGTGACACACACACACACACACACACACACACACACACACACACACACACAGCCAGATATTAATCAACACAGTACAAATACTTAGTTACTGTACATGAACTCTGAGTCTCTGTGTGACTTCTCCTCTCTACACCTGAACTTTCTCCTCCTCTCAGCTTCACAACAGCCTCGTTACTTCAGTTTGATGCGTCTGAGGTGAATTCTGGATTCTTGTTATTTCCCAACATCAGCAGACTGATGTGGACCAATCAGACGCAGCGAGACGAGACAAAGACGTAAAAGCCGTAAGAAGCCGTAAACAGACAGAGAGGGAGGCTGGAATGTGGAGAAAAGGCGTGTTAGTGTCTCGTATCTGCAGAGAGTTTCTGATTTTCTCTCTTTGTTGCTGCTCGGGACGCTTTACCAACCCAACATGTGTCTATTTGACGTCCTGGGAATGAGACTCAACAATCAACTGTCTCTGTGGTGCGTTCAGGAACAGCTGGGACAAATCCTGCTGATTCTACCTTTAACTTTAATAGTCTTTGAATTCTATTAATATGACGTGAGCTTCAGTTAGCTTTGAGCACAGACGATGCTACAGAAATGTTTTGTGGTCAAACGAAACTTCTGACTGAAATTGATTAAACTTCCTTTAAACATCTCAGATCACTTTTTAAAAATTCAAGTTTCAGTAGAGCGACGTCTCACGTTGTGTGTGTGTGTGTGGTTACAGGTTGATGATGGTGGTTTTAATGTGGATTCATGGAGTTTTTGTCCTGATTGCGTTTTCACGTCAGTCGTCAGAACGCATTTGAGAAACAATCCGATACGCGGCGGCGAGAGGCCACGAGCTGCCGCCACACGGACGGATAAATAAAAGCAATGATGATGCCGCCGTCGACGGAGACGATCAATCATTAGCATACGTAAAGGAAGTGTGCGTGTGGGGAAGGAGACATAAAGTTGATGTCTATTATCAATCATTTGCATACGGAGGTGTGCAGACGAGGAGGATGTGTGTGCGCGAGCGGCAGGAATCTTCATGTGTGTCTCCTGAACGCTCCATCTGTAATTCCTCATAGCAGTTAATTCATCATCTGTGCTGAGGCGTCGGGCGTCCGCAGGCGTTTAGGACTAATATTTCAGCTCCCATTACAGTGGCGGAGCAGAGAGCCGAGGCTCCGGTTTGACCTTCGACCTCCGCCGGGGGAATCGCAGCCTGACCCCATCCATCAACGCAGGGAGCGAGAAAATATTAAGAGGGGACATTATTAGTTTGATTACAGGGGAGAGAGACTCAGCTGTCATTTTCAGCCGGCGGGGTGGGCGGCTGTCAGCGCCCGTCTGTCTCTCTGCTCAGCCTGCGGGGCTACCTGTCTGTCCACCTGTCTGTCCACCTGTCTGTCCACCTGTCTGTCCACCTGTCTGTCCACCTGTCTGTCCACCTGTCTGACACCATGATGTGATGTTAAAGTCCCGGACGAGACGACTAACAATGTTTCTGTCAGACGTTCCTGTACAGAGACGTTGTGACATGAACATCAGATCTATTTGTTAGGATTCGTTTTAATTATCCTGAACACACAAACGCGTCACTGAGAAGACGTCGGACGCTCGAGATGTTTTGTCTTCGTTTGCCACGAGGACGCAGAGCAGAACCTGCGGACGTCACGTCAGCTAACTTTAGCATCAGATGTAGCAGTTTGTTTTGACACGTCCGTCTGACTGCTGACGCGTTTTTAATGTTAAACTGAAACACAGTTTGGTGCTGAACGGGTCCAAACTTTCAACCAACACGGCAGCTCGTATGAAACCAAACCAGCTCAGTGTTTCTGAAGATATTTAAGTTGATAAATCAGCTGTTCAGTTCCAGGATCTGTCTTCATTTCCTCTTATCAGTGTTGTATAATAAAGACATTTGATTCAAGTATTAGAACATTTTTACAAACTTACTGAATCACAAATTTCAGTTTCTGAGTAAATCCTTAAAGAGTCTAGTTACGTTTAAAACTTCAGATATTTGATACGAAAATATATTTTGCTACATCACACGGGAACGAAGAAGAAGAAGGAGGAGGATGAGGAAGAAGATGGAGAGGAAAAGGAAGAGGAAGAGGAAGAGGAAGAGGAAGAGGAAGAGGAAGGAGGAGAAATTAGTCTTCAAGTTGAACCAGACACAGAATAGAAACAAACATCAGTATTTACTTCAGATTCAAACTGACTTTTACCCACAGCAAGAAAAGCAATCCACCAATCAGAGCCTGAGGTTGGATGAAGATGAGGAAGTGATGTTTGTCACACCAACTAACAACAGCGTCCCTGCGTCACCTGGACAAACATGATCAGAACCAGAACCAGACGCTCGTCTGTTCTCAGACAGAACAAAACAGGAGGCTCAGCGACTGCAGAGAAAAACACTTCAGATCCAACAAACACTCACCGTGTTACAATCCAGCGCGGCGTCATGTGGATCCGTCTGCTCACAGGCGTCGACTCCACCGATCCATTCAGCCTGAATCAGATCAGAGTGTCGACAGCGAGCCGTGAAACTTGTCCGCCTGCACAAACACAGAATCTCCTTCAGTCTGAGCTCAGAGAGACGACCTTCATCACACACAGCCGGTCAGCAGGCTGAACGGTGCGTTCACAGGCAGGAACACAAAGTTCAGCTTCTGCTTTGTTTTATCGAAATGATTGAAAATAAATAAATCAGTTTTCCAGAAGCAAACAGAGAAGAAACCCTCCTGAGGCTGGATCACTTTCCTTCACAGGTGGAGGTGACTCAGGTGTTGATCAGGTGTGGGCGGAGCCAGCTGCAGGGAGCGTCATCAACCTTTACATTTTAATTACATTACATTTAATATCATATGTTGATGCATTAAATCAGAATACAGTGCTGTTTCTCTGCAGAACAGCAGCCTTTTGTTTCTGCCTTTTGTCAGCACTGTCATCTCTTGAATGTCGGAGCGTCCTTGAATGCAACACTGAGACAGAAAAACACTTTAAAATTCTCTTTTCATGTGAAGGTGACTTTTTTTGTCATCTTTTTTTTTATTGATAGAAGAGAAGAGAGCAGAAAACAGACAGACAGATGAAAACAAGAGGAAATTACACAGAAGAGAATTTAATTATTTGGATGAAATTATGCAGGAAAAAAGCGAATCACTGTTGAAACTTCACATCGTCATTATTTTCTTTTCATGTCTAAATTTTTGTTCATCCAAGAAAAGGTGAATTTTAGATGTGACATGGTGCATTTAGAGTTACTGTAATTCCCAGAGTCAACATGTAAATTTCATATATTTCAGATGTTCCTGACAAATAAACAAACACAGACGTTTCATATCATTCTAAACTGTCACTGTCGATGTTGTGAAATGAACCAAATGCAGCAGAAGAAAAGAAAATAAAAAAGTTCACTTCAGATGATAAAATGTTCCATTAACATGTCTGTAAAAGTCATTAAAGAAATAATAATGTGCCACATTTCTGAATTGAAATGTGTTAAAGCGACTCTTTGTTGTGTTTTTACATTATTCCAAATAAATCAGACGAACCCAGAAGTTTACACGGGGCTGTAACTTCCAGCAGAGAGTCAGAGAGCGAGGAAGGAAGTCAATAAAACTCTACTGGCTGATTAACAATGAAGACAACAACTCCCATGATGCCACACTGCTGACTGCTTCAGGGTCAGGTGAGCTGGAACACAGACGATCAGGTCGGAGGAAAAAAATCAGGCTGATGTTGCGTTCGAGTCCGACGGGAAACCCCAGCTCTGTCCACTGTGCAGCAGAACTCCCTGAACCTTCCGGCCTGCAGCCTGCTGAAGTTTCGGCGTGTTGCTCTGCGGCGCGTCGACCCGTCGATGGATCACTTTGATCGTGCGAACAAACCCTTGATGACTCCTGCGTATTGCACACATCCCCTAATGTAGGATCAGCTTCTAAGTGAATCTGTTTTCAATCTCTCCTTCCATTTTCCGCCCTCGTCCCCAGACTAAAGTACATTATGGCTCGGCTGATGATGAAGGGATGGTTCTGCTCATCAGGGAGAGGAGGAGAAATGAAGGAGGGGTTGCGGAGGCTTTCTGCGGCGCTACGAGGAGATCATTACGGCGAGGAGAGAGGCTGCAGGAGCTGCTTCACACACGTCCCATTTTCATTCAACAGCGAACGCAAATGGTTGAAAACACATTCACACATCCTGCAGCTTTTTAATAACACAAATACTTTTACACCTCATGCAGACTCGTGATTGTTTCCTGTGTTGAAGCGTCGCAGCTGCAGGTTTCCTCACCAGAACGAGACGACCACACGAGTCCTGATGAACGTCAAATCTCTGGGTTTGTATCGTCTTCTTCAAAACTGACATCACGCAGCTGTGAATTTAGAGTTTAGTGTCCAGAGATTCATCGCCTGCTGCACGTTGACTCATCTTTCAGTCGAGTTTTGAATTTTAAAGAATGAAAATAACAAAAACACGAAGAAAACTGCAGCAGAATTCTATATCAGATCATTTTAATTGTGCTTTTACTTCTCAGGAAAGAATGCAGAATAATTCGACCCTCTGGCACGAACTCGTGTGGATCTCTGGCAGAAAATAATATTCACAACTTTTCAATCATTTTAGAGAGTCACCGCTGCCGAGCTCGTCAGCCTCTCAATGATGCAGATCTCACTAAACCTTTAAAACCTCCAGTAAGAAACAGGAACTCTTCGTTCCAGATCGTCTGAAATTTGTTTGGATACTTTCTCTCCCTGTTTCTCGCTCACAGAGGAACATATGGCGCAGTGAAGTTCAATCACGGTGTGAAAAAGTGTCAGGAAATGCAGAAAAATGCAAGAAAACGTTAAACATTAAAAGTAAATAAATAATGACCTCCAGTTATTTAAACGCACCACCAACCCCTCGACCGCAGCCGTGGTGTCTTCATGATATTTAGAATAATTAAAACACAAATTAATTGAACGTATAAGTCATAATCGAAGAGTTCTGATCTCAGGCGTGTCCGCCGTGATGTCACGAGGCCGGCGGTCGTTGTGTTGAGTGTAAACTGGAGGCCGCCGCCCCCCCGACCGCCACCGCCAGCGCCACCGCCGGTCCTCCGAGCAGAGCGGCAGGTTCATTCAAGCTGTGGACGGTGAAAGTTTTGACATTTAAAGCCTTTAACTAATCAGTCCGTCTGCGTTTTATCCCTTTCTCTCCGACTTCACAGTGAGCGAGGAGATAATTTGAGCGCTCTGTCTGTTTGATGTACGGTAATCACATGTGATCTTTTCAACAGGGAGCCGGCCGTCTCGTTAATTTGACCGTCGGTGCGCGGCCGGACCCCCCCGCCCTCCCCCCAATCAGGCCGCTGCCTGAAGAGTAATTGCGGAGCCACCATGCTTCGATGCGCTCGACCTTTACGACCTTAAAAGCCATTTCCATTTTTCTGACCACAAAAAAAGAACATATCTTGTTAATTGCAAAAAGGCAAATATTCTCCCTCCTCCGCTCGCCCCTCTCTTTCCTCCCCCGTTTGATTTCCCCTTTGAAGGCAAAACGCTGAAAAGCATTTCCATTTTCATTCATCAACGCTTATCAGTCATCTGAAGGCCCCTTCAGCCACAATCAACATCACGGCGCCGACCGAGAGGGACGCCACAATGAGAAACCATCAACAATCGCAAGAAGCAATTTGCTTTAATGTGGAGTGTGTTTTGTTGCAGCTAACTGCCATTTTTTTAATCCTCTGACACTCTGAGAAAGACAGAAGGAAGCGTCGCAGCGCAGCGTTACAGAGACGACACGCTGACTTTCACTCACCGGCCAGAGCAAACGCTGCCAGAGGGCCGTTGAGCCAGGACGTAACTGAACTGTGCATCTGCTCAGACACAAGATCAACACTCAGTGAAAGAATCATGAGCTGCCGTATGAATGTTAAAGCGATCACATGACCTCCGTCAGGGTCACCTTCTCTGATCCGCTCCACCTTCAGCTGCACGCAGGTGATGTGTTATTTATCACAGATACACTGCAGGTGAACGGAGTTTGAATTTTAAATTGATGAACTTATTACGTGGGCTCTGTCCAGACACTGTGAGGAGCTCGCAGGGGCCGGCAGGCTGGAAACAAAAAGAAGAGCTTTAATGAGCTGATGTTCAAAATCCAAACGGTGCAACACAAAGAAAATATAAAAGTAACACAAAGGCTGAAACCAAAAGGGCAGCAACACCAGAGACGCAGGAATTATTAACAAATGACTGAAAAATGGTGGGAAAGAAACAAAAACAGGAAGTGGAAAGTCATAAGACACATGAGGGCATTACTACAAAATAAAACAGGAAATAACTCACAAAAAAACAAAATACAAACATCAAAACAATCTGATTACTTGCGTTTCACAGCTCCTTCACTAACACATGATCTAGTTGTTGACACCTTATTTAATTTAAAGCATCACAACACACATCATCAACACATGTAAACTAAGTGAAGCACAAACAAAAGAAGCGCTGGATATAAAAAATGGATAAAAACTGACAAAAAATGGGGGAAAGATGAACAAACGAAACACTGGTGTACAAATAAAAGACAAAGACAGGAAGTGGGAAGTCACGACAAGACACACGAGGATTTAACTACAAAATAAGAAAAATAATCAAACCAAACATGCATTTCCACATATGCAAGAAATACACAAATGCATGAAATATCTGCTCCCCAGAGGATGAACTGCAGCAGCAGCGAGGCGTTAGAGTTGGTTTTGTTCTGTAATCGAAGGCCGATACTTTAAAAACAATCATTCCAGCCCCAGTATGAGCTGCAGGGACATTTTTATGATTTGCTCTGATGTGAAAAGAGACATTTCATCACCAGACCAGCGGCATCGGACCGAGTTCAGCTCTAAAGGATGTTATCAAGGACAGTCTCTGTAATCAGGGACCAATTGATTTGCAGTGTGTGTCCTTTACATTCAGCAGAGGTAAAAACACATCACAGCGCTCCTCTTCATCATCATCCCGCCGTCGTCTCCGTGTCACCAGCAGCATCTTCCTGTTTCACAAACTGACCTCCGTCTGATGAAGTAAACATTATTTAACGTTCTGTAATATCCTCAAAGTGTGTTTATCATCCAATCCAATCACCCGCTGCAGCTTTCAGTCCTACTTCATCTCCTCAGCAGTTAAAAGTTTCCGTCAGTGTGCGGACTGAAAACACAGGTCTGATTAAGGGCAAGAAATGAATCTTTGGAAGATCAAAAAAAAATGTTAATGATGCATCTCTGATGATTGAGGGCCTGACACACGTCTGTTGTTTAAGAAAACTTCTGAATGGCAGCTTTGATTTGAGCGTTACGTCCTCCACAGTTGATGGATTCTGTCCAAAACATGACATTAAAGCTCGCCAACCTGCCAGATGAAGGGAAAAAGGCGACACCGTTGAGTTAATAATGACTTTCACGCCTTTTTTTTTTTCCCAAACACTCGCATCTTCAGTCCTCCATCAGATTTCAGAGCTGCTGTGCATTAAAAGCATTTTAGCAGCAACAAAACCTTCAGACTGAAAACAGCTGGAAGGACCACATCACTCGAGGTTCGTTTATGGCGATAAAATACGATCCAGGAAAGCTAGTTTGGTCTGATCATACCAAAAAAGACGTATTTTATAGGTGCAGTAGTGAAGCAAAGGCATATGACTCTGAGTTGGATTTGAAAATGGAAACAGAACATCATTTTAAAAACATCCAAAACATTTTTAGTAACAGCGTTCTGTGTCTGTGACCAGAACTTGTGGGAACTATTAACACGCCAATCAGACGAGGAGCCTCTCCGACAGCCACAACAACTCAAATATAGAGTCGACGATCATCAGCAAACAGTTTGCACCCACTAAAACAGTCAAAGCTAAAATTACTGCAGAGCATGTAAAATATCTGATGCTATTATGGTTGTTGTTAGCTAAGGTTAGCTTGCCAACTAAGACCGATAAGTAGCGAGCTAACATAGAAAAATACATGTTAAATTGAATTAATCTATTACTGATAAATGTCACGTTCCACTTATTTAAACTTTTCTACATTCTGATCTGTTTTCATGTCAATTATACCACAAAAAAACAAAACAAACAGGCATAATGAGCAAAATACAGACGTCGGATTTGTTTTCCCAATAAATTAAGTTTATTTGTCAACAGTTGGTTTTACATTGTAGTTCACAGGAACCATGCAGTCAAGCTCTTTATGGCCAATACTAATAATAAAGATATTCCACATCACAGGTCACATACAGAGTTAAATAAACACAAACACCAAGCATTCCTCCGTCTGCATTTTACACCGTCACATATATACACAAGCTCAACTCCAACCTTGCTTGAATTTTTAATTTTTTGTTGCATGTTTTCACCTAACTGGGAAAGCAGTGGTTTTTAATTAACAAAAAAAAAGGTAGAAGTAGTAACAGTAGAGCAAGGCACACAATTATATTTTAAAGATTTCAAACCCTATTTTGTCCTAAACACACACACACACACACACCCGTCTCAACACCGATCCCAAACCCCAGCGTCACTGCTAATCATCGTCTCAAGAGTCGTCTAGAAAATAAAAAAAAAGAAACAATACATGGTACAGTAGTGGTGTACATACATACAGCAGAATTAATAACAACACACGCCCCCGTCAACAGTCATCAAACCTCAACGCCTACACAACAACACCGTTTCAGCTTTTGCCAACTTTGGTCGTGTTGCATAGATAAAATATCATCTAGTTAATGTTACTCTTTATTTTTGGACACCTGGTGCGACCCTCAGTTCTGCTGCCGGCAGGGAGGGGACAGGTTTAGTTCAGGATGAAGATTTAACCTGGTGGGTGTGAAAATTATTCCAGTGACATCTTCCACCACTATAGCAGCAGGTATATTCTCTAATGCATCACTAAAATCCCCTGTCGGTTCTTAGAATCAACCAGGACCTCCAAATGATGGTTGGTCACAAAACATTTGTGCCCCGTTTCAAGGCGATGCATCCCTCAAAGGTCAGATGGATGAACATGAGATGGTCTACGGAGGACTCAGCGGTTTGTTCAGGTAGTTCTTGTCAACATGGAAGTTGGAAACTTTGGAGTGTACTTTACTTTACAGTAAATATCAACCGTGCTGACCAAGAGTGCTTGACCCTGGACCTCCCTCCAACACAAGGGACCTTCAAGAAGTCATTGTTAGTCTACTGACGTTGGATCGACTGAACCTCTGGCTGACCGGACTGACCAAGAGTACCTGCAGGAAACTGGTCGTTGTCCAAGAATTCAGAGGAAACAATAGTTGAGTTTTGTATTCAACTTGCTGAACCTGCACTCGATGGAGGACTCAATGGTATGTTCGGGTATTTCTCATCAACACGGACGATGGAAGCTTTGAAGTGAACTATCAAGAAGTTGCACCTTTGTTGTTGCCTGACCTCAAACAAGATCGTCCACACCGAGGATCACCAAGACCTTTCCACTACTAACTACTAACGCTGGACCGACTGAGCTACTGGCCAACGAAACTGACCAAGAATACTTGCAGTAAATCGGTTGTTGTCAAAGAATTCTACTGCGAATGAGGTGGTCTGCACGGGCGGTCCATGTGGAGTTTACCACCAGATCGTTGCATTAAAAGACTGTAAACGTCAACATACCAGGAAGTCTTGGAGACAACGAGTTATGTTCTCCAAATTCAGACAAAAGCAGGCCACACGAGGGTTTGGAAAGCGGCGATGTTGCTGACCTGACTTCACAGAAGATGAAATTAAAATCAGATTAAACCTCCTACAGAAGAGTCACCGCGGCTTCATCGACAACAAGAAGAAAGAGCGTTTGGACACGAACACTTCTGACTTTGAAGGTTTGAAGAGTCGACGACACAAACAACCCGTCAGAGTCGAGATCCAGCTGGTATGAAAACACAACTTTACTTTGTTCGTCTTGTTGAGCATTTCAACCAACAGATCTGAGTGTCTGAGTACATATATTAACTCATATCAGGAGGATGACCAGAGTCGTATTTCCATTTAATTGTGCAGCAAAATTTAAAGCGAATGTTTGAAATACGAGTTATTTCAGGTGTTGATGTTTTCGGTAGTGCAAAACTTCTAAATGCACCCAAACGTACGTTGGTGGAAACACGATCGTCGTGCGTTTGTTCCTTCTGCTCGACGACATCAACACGTTGGTTTCACCTTCTCTTCAACTCGATCACGCAGCTTCACGAGATCCTCGTCAGATGAACATAACAACATGTCGATTAGGCGTTTCAGTAAACAACTGATGCTGTCTTGAGGTTTTTTTTTGTCTTCCGCAGTCAGACTCCAGTTCAACTCTGGAAATGAAAGAGACGAGCACGACTAAATCAAAGTCTGCCAGCGTGTGTTTGATAGTCGGTAATGATTTTCCACCCTTTGAGTCCAAATCCTCAGCTTTCCTGTTCAGTCATGATTCAGTCATGCTCTCCGTCTCTCGCAGAGATTTGTATTTGATCACATCAAAGTTCAACAGAGCTGATTAAACTGATGCTAAAGTGGGTCTTTTTACATGTCTTAATATTTGTAGCTTTTATTGTTTTTCTTCACGTCTGTCGACAGCAGCTTCTTCCAGCCCGTTAAATATCTCTAAATGGAAGCTTGAACTTATTTAGTTTCGGAGGTCGGAGGCAGTTTATCTACTCACAGCTGCAGTGTGGCGCTGACACGATGAGACACGACTGTCAAAAGTTCTACTGAGTCGGACCGGGTCACAGCAACAGATGATGAATACTGACATCGTATAGAGACACTGAGTGTTGGTTTTAAAGAAGCGACGTGCTTCCTGTGCTGAAAACACTGCAGTGTACAGTTTGTTAAGATAAAATCAGCTGATCTCAGGTCAGTTTGACAACATTTCTCTACATCAGAGATAATTCTTCATTCTGCATCGGCACAAGCGGTACCGTCTGACCTCTCCAACACAAATAAATGCTTATAAAAATCACTAAAATAGATTAATAAAAGGATTATGCTGCTCCTGGGATGGAATTTATTAGTGAAATATCAGAAATCCAACAGATTATTCTCAGTGATCTTCCGTCAGAAACATGGAATTTAACTGCAATAAAAACTGAAGGATCACAAGCTCAATATGTTGTAGTTTCCTATTTGTGATCAATTTACACTGTTGTCAGACATACTGGTTATAAACGTTTACATTTTTCTCATAATGGATGTAAATTCTACGTATTTCTCACAGTCGGAGTCAGAAGTTTCTGCTCCATCGTCACTCCTGACATCATTATTCCCATGAAAACATCAGATCCAACAGTTTAACATCAGTTCCACGGTGATCCTGAAACTGCCGGATGAGTTTTCAGTCCAGTGTCTTAATGATCCGTCCGGTTACAGCAGTGAGATCGGGGGAGGGGAGGGAGGAGATGGTGGAGGTGAAAGGCTCCAGGAGCAGAGAGGAAGCCGGGAGGAGAGATCAGCTGGGCGGGGAGGCGACGGAGAGAGTTCCCTTTACAGCTGGATCCTGGAGGCTGCTGCTCCCAACACAGGAAGTCTCTGCAGGAATGTGGAGAGAGAGAGCTCGTTATGTCGACGTCGACCACATGACATCGTTATAAATGGAGCACAGCCATCGTTAAAGTCGGATGATGTCAGATAAAAACTCCCAAAAACAAACACCCACCAGAACTCTGAATGTGGATTCATCCGCCGCTGAAAATAGACCCGCTGCAATATTTCCTTCTGTTAGTCTGCGTCTGTTTGGATTTGTTGTCATAATGAGCTTTTTCTAATCCAAAGCCTACTTACACTTATTTTATATTAGCTTAGCATTAGCCTGCAGCCGACTTGTATCGGAGGAAACTCTGAGTCGATGTTGGGTTTATTTTCTTTCTCAGAGATCCTATATTGATATCTTTGTGAAGAGGGTTCACTCTGGACAGAATTTAGAAACTGAATTTCTGTTGTTTGTTCAATTGTCTTTTTTTTTTCCACTCCAAAGCTTATGCTTAGCATTAGCTTGGATTAGCTTAGCATTAGCTTGCAGCTGAGTGACTCTCTCAGTTTGGTATATTTTCTTTTTCAGAGATCCTTTATTGATTTTTTTTGTGAAGAGGGCTCACTCTGGACAGAATTTAGAAGCTGAACTTTGTAACAAATTGAATTTCTGTCTTTTGCTGTTTGTTGTTGTGTTCATATCTTTATAAAGATGAGTTTGAACATGTAAACAACCGTTTTGCTCGACTAATATTTGCTCTTCTGTACTTTTTGACTTAAACAGTTGACTTCCCTTTCATTCTCTTACGTCCTGATTTTATACTAAAATATTCAGCTGCACTAACACACAAATTATATTGGTTTATTCCTGAATAATTGAACGGTGGTTTTATCCTCGTTCCGTCAGATGTACAATTATAATTATCGTCGGTGTCATCTCGCTGGTTCTGTTTCCTCCTGTGTGTTTCAGATACTCAGTTTTTCTGTTTGTCTTTTTTTTTTTTTTTTTTTTGAAACTTTCCCAACATGAGTCAATGATGAAACACACACACACACACACACACACACACACTTCCTCTCTCTGCGGTGTGTTTTGCTGCAGACCCTCTGCTGTCTGGGTCACAGAGCACATCATGAGCCGCATTCACGATTGCTTTAATTGCACCTGTGTCTGTGTGTACAGTGTGTGTGTAGTGAGTGTGTGTGTGAGTGTGTCGGTGTGTGTCGGTGTGTGTGTGAGTGTGTGTGTGAACAGGTGGGATAGACTGGGGCACGCCATGGGGGTCAGGACCAGCTGTACGCATCACTGATATGGTGTGTGTGTGCATGTGTGTGTGTCCTCTGTCGTGGGTTTACATGCGTCGTGTGTGTGTGTGTGTGTGTGTGTGTGTGTGTACACTGAGTTTGATTTTGCACTTCCATGTGTGTATTTCTTTGCTTGTAAATGTGTATGCGGGTTTGTCCTCTGGTGTGTGTGTGTGTGTGTGTGAACATGTCTGTCTAACCTGCAGCTGTTGGGCTGTCAGAGCTTCTACCTGGACTCTCATGCCCTGCCCTCAGGGGTGTGTGTATGTGTGTGTGTGTGTGTGTGTGTGTGTGTGTGTTTTGGAGTATGGGGGCAGTAGGTTTTGCTGAGCCCTGGAGGCACCCATAGGGCGGCCACATCACACACACACACACACACACACACACACACACACTGGAGTTGTGTCAGTGACGGCCTTTGTTCGTGTTCTGCAGCTTCGTTGTTTGATTTGGGTTTAAAAATAGAAAATATGATGAAATTTAAATTAATTCGCTGCTCGTGTGTTCAGTCGGGATCGTTGTGGCTCAACCAGGTTTTAAGATCAAACTATAATTCATACGAGTTGGACGAGAACATCCCGGTAATTTTCATTTGATGCACTGACGTATGAAGGTTTTGTGCAGAAATAGAGAAACAGAAGATTCAACTTAAACTGAAGTTGCAGCATGAAAAATGTTCAGTTTAAACTCATCTAATCTAACAACGTACGCTGATATTTAACCTGATGATCAGTTTGCATGTTCAGACACTGAAGAAACGAAGTGATTTGGGGTTCAGTTTCCTCGACAAAGACTTCTTGGAACTAAAGATTGATCCATCGACCTTCCAGTTGATGGACGACCTGTACAAAAGCTTCCTGTGCGCTCTGCTTGAACTCGTTTTGTATTTCACAACTAACTGGTGACTTCTGTTTGTTCTGATCAGTGAAACTCGCGGCACAAATCGCAGCTTGTGTTGCAGATTTGTTGCGAGCGTTTGATTTGACTCTAACGTGAGGAGATGATCGATCCCCAAACAGCAATCGCACAACTTAAAAAGCCTCCAGTGATGAACGAGCGCCTTGTTTGTTGGTATTCGTGCTCGTCAACTCACTCGAACTGTCCCCGACCTCGAGGACGGCGCTCGCACTGAGGCTTGACTCCGCCCTGGTGGTGTCCTGGTGGCGTGATGGACGGCTGACTGAGAGCTCACCTGAGAGAGAGAGAAGAAATACAAGAAAACAAGAGAGAGACTGTTAAGTCACACGAAGGCAAATACAAGATACAGCAGAGAAACAGAAAACAATGTTCCACTTTATTCTGTTTGCTTCAGCAGCGAGAGGGAGGGAGGGAGACAAACAAGAGAAGGGAGAGAAGAATAAATCAAAACGGCATTATCGGGGCTGAAATGTTGTTTGTCTTTGTTTCCTAATCGGCTTGTTCTTTTTCTTTGAGCCCAAACTGATGAAAAGTTGCAAATTAAAACAACGAGCATCAGGCCGAAAACAATTCTCTCCCCCTCTCCAGCCAGCGCTCTTAATTGGTTCACAACTAATCGCTTTGTAAAGACTTGTGTAGCTATTATACCCCCCCATACATCTACTGATACACACACACAAACACACACATCTACATATGCAGTCACGCTCGCAGGCACACATACATGCAGCACATCAACATCTTCACATATGCTTCCGTCTTAATGAATTTATGAGCTAATGAGGAAACTATCACACATCAGGACGGAAACGCTGCTGCAGGTTTTGGGGCGACATCATTATTGTTCACAGGGTGAAACTAATTATAAAAAGTCCGACAGATAAAATAAATCTAAAAAAAAAAATGTATGCGACGAAATTATCAGTAAACGATGAAGATACATCCTGAAAGACAACAAATTAAAAAAAGCACAAAAAAGAATCTTAAAATCTGAGAAATGAAATAATGGAATAAAGATTCCTGCGATCATGACGACGTTACAGCTCTTTCAGACGTGATTTGACTTTATAAAGGTCACCAGTCGATTTCCCACCGAAACCATCTTCACTCCCGTCGCTCCTTCTCTTCCTTAATTAAATCACATTTCAATAACAGGAAGAAGAAAGCCAAGTAGTGATCGCTGCAGAGATCAAGAAATCTGCACAGGGAGCCCAAAGTTAGCTTCAGGCTAATGCTAATGTTTAGCAGGTTTAATATTTAGATTATTTACCATCTTATTTTGCTAATAAAAATATCATACCTCTGCCTCTGTTTTCACAGGATTACACAAGAACTACTGAAGTGATTTCAACATAAATCAGGCTGATGTAAGTGTCGGGCCTTGGCGGAGGTATGCGCTCTACGGCGTGGTATTCTAGTTAGTTGTACGACACAACGGATCATGACACAGAAAAATATGACAAAGGCTCCTCAATAAAAACATGGTCCTGGAAGCCATCGGTGAAGTAGCAACTAGTCGGGGGGGCATTTGGTGAGCTAACGTGCAAGCTAGCCAGCATGCTAGCATAAGCAAGCCCAAAAGTTTCGCCAAGCTAGGAGGCTTTTTATTTAGTTTAGTGCATCACAATCTTTGTTAAAAATGTGATGCTGGAAGCTGGGAGAAGAATAATGAAAGATTAGGTCTGATACACGCCAACATAAGCTAGTTAGTTAGCTAACTGACTGTTAGAAAGCTAGCTAGCTTGTTGGCTAACTGTGTTTGCAGGCCAACCGTCCAGTCTTTTGACACTACTCCAGATGTTTAGTTTAGCTCTGAAGCTAAATGCTACGTTTTACAATGATGATATGATTTACGTCTCGGTCTCCTTAAAGTCGGCACCATCACGACAGTTTCCAATTCATAAATTGGTGTCTAAGCACTCATGGTGACCTAATCCCCTGATTGAAGCAATTCCATTAAAACTAATTGATTTGGGGCGGTGACTCGCTGATATCAGTGCTGTCGTGACTCAGCACTGTGATGTTGATATATGGAGGAGTTACTATGATCAACCACCTGAAACTGAATTCATGTGATTTTGTTTCATGGTGCAGGAAAAATTGTATTTATTGCACAAAAGGCGGCGTCGCCCATATTAACATGTGGCGTGTGGAAAACAACTAGAGGCCATTCGCACTAAGATCAGAAGTGAAACGAGCTCTTCAGCTGAGCCGTGTTCCTCTTTAAGAGAGCAGGAGTTGATAAACAGAGGACGTAGCGAGGCTGCGCTCATTTGCATGAGGAAATAGAAAACTTATAAAGAGCACAAACACGCTAATTCAGCGATGAAATGAATTGAACGATCACTGCGGGACGGGAGAAAGCTCTTAGCTGATGAATCCTAATGAAATCTGACTGATAGTAATTATGCTGATGTTGTTCTGTGGACCTTAACCTTTTAACTAAAAAACTGAGAAGTCTGCAAATCCCCCCCTTCCATTAACACCTGAGGGAGGAGAGAGGGACGAGGCAGAGGAGGAGGGAGGAGAGAGGAGGAGGGGTGGAGGGATTAAAGGAGTGATAAGAAGAAAGTGGAAAAACATTGGAAAAGTTAAAAAAAAAAAAGAGGAGAGAGGAGAGAGATACCTGCAGGAGGAGAGGAAGATAACAGAAGGAGAGAGGGAACAAGAGGAAAGGAGGAGTAGGAGAAGGGAAGAAGTTTAGGAGTGATGGGAAATAAAGGAGGACAAGAAAAGAGCGACGAGGAGGAGGATTAGGGAGTAAGACGAGGAGGAGAGGAGGGTAAGGAGGAGGTTACAGATATCAGCACCTCTCACGTCCGTCCGGCCTTAGAAATGGAAATGAGAGAAACGAACGCCGGCCTCATTACATTCATACCCACTGAGGGGCTCGGACTAATACCTGGAGTAGAGAGGTGAAGTGCAGTATCAAGGCCCTGTATAATGTCCTCAGATAGCAGATCGGGCTAAGACGTGGAACACTAACCTGCTTCTCCGCTGCTGTCTTTGCTTCCTGCTGCGAGCCGCTCCGCCCTCTCCTCCTCTTCTCCTCCTGCTTCACCCGCCGAGTATCCACCTCTCCCCGCCGCTCCCCCTCCTCCCTATCTCCCTCTCTCATCGCCGAGCAGTTAATTTTGGGATTAATACGCGTGGCGGTGGCGGCTGGCTCTTTTGAGGGATTTGTAGCGGAGCTGCAGACACTTATCTTGGTCATTACGGCGCCCATATTGGATTCAAGCGTTTTAGTATCTGCCAAACATTCGGCTGCGGAGGAGTCTATCGGGGCGACACGCGCCCGGGGATTAAGATAAGGAGGCCCCTCATTACGACTCCTCTCCTCCTGCGGCGCGCTGACACTCGCAGCGGCCGCGACTTCTCCTCCAGCGACATCACAGAGGAGGTACGGGTCCTCACCTCGCCTCTCTTCCTCGGCGCCAGAGGACACGGGAGGAGGAGAGGAAGGGTTGTCATCTCCTGGTTTGGATCCGGGCCCCCGGAGAGAGGCGGGGACGCTGTTCGAGGGCGAGGAGGTGGAGAATGAGCTGTAACGAGGCTCCGGGAAAGGAGAGAAAGAGCTCTGTGCTTCCTCTGTGGCGACAGATCCGTGGAAATACAGCTGATCCTGCTTCGAGGCCGACAGGTAGCTCAGACTGTTACCTGGTCCGGGACTAGGAGACAAAGACTGAAGGCTGTCACTGGGTTTTGAACCAGGCAGGTAAGCTAAACCGTTCAGTTCATATTCAGGGTCCAGAGAGGACAAATTCTCCATATTTTCCTTCAGCGTGAACCGTTGTGGTCTCTTGGTGAGCGCCATGCTGTAGCAGAGAGGCGGGCCCAGGTAAACCTCCTCGGTACAGGCTGCAAACAGGGTCACCTCATCCCTGATGTCCGGACTCGGAGGCAGGGACAGCGAGGGGCTCGTCTGCTCCTCAGTGTTCCCGTTAGTTTCAGGCTTCAAATCCAGAGCGCAGATGTTGTTGGTGGAGTGTTTGGACGACGGAGGCGAGCTGGAGGGGGATATTTTCTGTCTGGTGCTCGTGAACAGCTCGGGACTCGGGCTGTGGAGGCCTTGTGTGGGCGTGACGTAGGACGGGATGCTGTAGGGAACCGGAGTGGAGCTTTTATCCTCGGAGCACTGGCTGACCTCGCCACAGTCGCTGTCATGGGAGGACAGAGACAGGTAGGAGTAGAAGTCTCCCTTGCGGAGGTGGAGAGGTCGGTGGGAGTGTTCAAGGACCTGATGGGAACAGGAAGGAAAAAGTTTGTTAGGATTAGAAACTCCTGTGTCATGCTTCAGTCTCAGACTTGTGGGTTTTATATTTTGGATTATTTACATTTAGACTGCGTATTTAAACTTGCAGCACAAAACTCTTTGGCTTTAACTTATTATTCTGAAGTAAGTATTGATTGTACAGTGTAATGGCTGTAGGGAAAAGACACCATCTACCTATAAATTGGTTCCCTATAAACTTTGCTTTCACTGCGATATTAAGTGAAAAAATGGAGGAGCATCAAAACAGGAAGTGGATTTGTTTTCCCTGGTCACCATCCGGGTTAACTCTCACTCTTGAGGCGAAGAAGCTAAAGAGGGAAGGTGACTGAAAACAAGATGGAGGGACATCCACTCGATGGAGACGCTCCGGTGTTACGTCAAAGTCTGTTCCCCTGTTGACTTGTGTTTCCTCTCACCACCGTTGTCTTTCCATCTGCCTACTTATCAAAACAACAGCACTGAGATCAGCCGGTATCAGTAACACCAGGAGGGTGAAGAGGAAAGATGAAACGTCGTCTATTCCCACTTCAAGTAATATTCATATTTTCAGAAAACCAAACAGAATCACCAAAAGATTCCAGGAGAAACATCAAGTTTCATCAAGCATATTAAAATCTCTCTGTATTTATATTTTCCACCTTTACGAGAAGGAGGAAAGTTTTCTGCCTGATTTCTTTTTGCTTCTCAGAAAATAAAACGACGAGACTGAAAGCTGATTAGCTTTTAGATTACTTCACTCGCTAAAGATACCGAAGAAAATATTCTTCATTACATCCTAAAAGTTATGATCTGTGATGCGATTTATTGAATTACTCCAACTCAGTGAACAAATTAACTCGGATAACTTTTTGCCACTTTCTGGATTCGTTTGTCCTCGAAATGTACAGAATGCAGGAGGTCAAACGGGACTCTGAATGTTGCATCTCCAATATTCAATAATTTAATTCATGTATTAAGATCGTCTGCAGCCAAACTGAACCGTTATTTTAATTTCTGTTTAATTTGTTTTTTTGCATTTGTAATAAAACAATTTGCATGTGTTTTATTTGTAATGGGATCCATGATTGGCTGGTTGATGTACCGAACTTTCTCAGAGTCTGTACCTTGTCCCTGATCTGCGTCAGTGATGCAGGACTCTGGTCTGCCATGGATCCACTGGTATCCGCCTGGTTCGGTTCTTCCGGCTGACCCTCTTTGCTCTTCAGCGCCAATGAGGTCATGTCGATAATCTCCATCACGAAGTCGTGCACGTTCTCCTTCTTGCCCTCCTCTAGACTGCATGGACGGAGGGAGGAGGGGGAAGGGAGGTGGTTGCAGCAGGAGGAGTGAGAGTTGTGTCGTTTCCTGGGAGGCAGCGACGACTCTTTGTCTCTCACCTCCCTCTTCGTCTCCTCCGTCACAAAGGAGGAGAACTTGAACTTCTCCTGACTGGTGATGGCCTTCCGTCCCCCGGCTGCCGGCCTGCTGTTCTGCAAGGCATCGTGGGATCTGCAGTCCTCGACAGGAGAGAGGGAAGGAGGCGAGGGGAGGGAAGAGCTGTGACAGGGCAACTCCCCTCTCAGCTGTCCCACCAATGAGGAAGCCCGCTTGGACAGGAAGGGGAGGAGCTCACAGGACGGAGACGAACAGATCTGCTTCGGGGAGTTTGATTCCATGTTCATGATTAAGTCACTCACATCGTGAACCGACTCTCCTGTCTTGGTGAAGACGTAAGACTCCCTCAGCGACTCTCCTTTCTTTGTGAACACACTCGACTCCTCTCGCAGGAGTTCGTCGTCCTCGTCTTTCCCTCTCAAACAGCTCTGGTCCACGTTTCCGTTCTCCACGTCGTCCACAAACTGGCTGATGTAGCTTCTTGTGACGTTCCTCCGGTTCTCCTCCTCTTCTTCCTGTTCTATGTTGTCTGTTTTGTCGTTGCCACTGTTTGTGTTGTTTTCGATTAATTTTGCAGTTGTGCGGTTCAGGAAACAGTGCTGCTCGTTGTTCTGGGAGGAAGAGGAGAAGCTGGAGGAGATGTTGGTTCCACACTGCAGCTCGTCTCGGAGGCCAACCTCTGTTTTAGAGGAGGAGGAAGACGACGTTCGAGGAGAGCGAATCCAAGTCTGCAGCTCCCTCTTCATGTACTCCAGCCCCAGGACGTAAGACCCCTCCATCTCCTCTTCATCGTCATCATCGTTACCAGAGGATGCACCGCTCAACCTCTCCTCCTCTTCATCCTCTCCGTCACGAACACCGAGCTCCTCCTCAGTGAGCGTGAGCGTCGAGGAAGACAGAAGGTCGCTGTCGTCCTCGTCTTCATCCGTGCACGCGGACGTACAAGAAACGTTCACCACCAGGCTCAAACTCGCCGCATCTGCTTCGTCCAACCCCTGTCCTCCTCGGCTGTTTCCATGGCAGCGTTTCCTACAAGAGCTTGAGTTGGCGTTGGCTCCGACGGAGGGATCCAGGAGGTGGTGGCGCTGATTTCTACACATAGCGAAATCTTCAGACCCCAGAGACGAGTCCTCAGTACTGCTCAGCTCCGTTAGCGAGGCTGTTGCTGAGCTCTCATTGATCAGGGATGGTGGCCCCTTCCGTGAACAGCCCTGAATCCCGGAAAGGGGAGCGTGTCGACCACCAAGAGAGGGCGAGGCGGGGAGTCGACTCAGCTGTGGTGAGCTGCTACGAAGCGTCATGTCAGAAACACTGCGGGTCATCTTCGCTGCCAGAGGACTCTGGATGTTCTCCAGACGTTTCAGGAGATCTAGAGTTCTGCGGCTCAGCTCCCCAGAGGACGGTTCTCCTTGTGGACTTTCTTTGTTCTTCTGTTCTCCTGGTTCACCTCCGTCCATCTCCCTGCTCGGCCCCAGGTCCAGCTCCCCCAGGCTGGCCAGGCTGCCCCCAGTATCAGCGCTACGACACGGGACCAGGCAGCTCTCCAGAGAGGCGCTACGATGCAGCAGCTCTTTGGAGGGAAACAACTCCACACCCAAAGCCAGGAGGGACTCCAGAGAGGAGCCCTGAGACAAAACTGGACTTGACGCCCGGCGGCTGACAGCAGGAGGAGTCTCCAAACCGCTCAGCTGGTCAGCTCTGAACGCCGTGATGTCACTGCTAGACATGAAGGCCTTGGACGAGTCTACACCGAGTCCTCCAACCTCGAAGTCAGAGTCGGAGTCAGCGGGCGTCAGGATTCCGAGACCATTGATTAGGATCTCAACTGCTTCACCTCCTCCCCTCCTGTGCCTCTTCTTTTTCTCCTCCTCCCTGTTCCTTCTCATTTCATCTCTCCTCCATCCTTTCTCCTTCACATACTCTTCTTTCTTGGTCCTTCTTTGGTTGCACTTGCTGACGCCGTCTTTGCACAGATGACTCCCATCGTCACCTTCATCCTTCCTGTGCTCATTTTTCTCCTTGTCTTCTTCCCTTCGATCCTCCTCCTCTCCCGGAGTTTCAGAGTTTATCGTCTCCATGTCTCCTGTATCACTAACGATCCCGCTCTCGCTCTCGGACCTTCGACTGCTCCCCGACTGTCCACTTCGTCTGCCGCCTTCCTTCTCGCTCTCATCCCGATATCCAGTGATTCTGTCTCCTCCAAGAAGGTCCGGAAGGGATTCGATGGAGGAGAACGAGGAGTCCTTGCTCAGGCTCTTCAGCAGGAGGTGCTGTTTCCGTTTTCCTGATTTGTTTCTGAGCAGCGAGGAGGAGGTGTGAGGAAACTGTGGCTGTCGGTACAACTCGACAGTATGGAGGCTGTACACCTGGTAGATGTTGTTGTTGTTACGGGGAGGAGGTTCGGACGTCACATCGGACTGAACCTCTGATGTGGATCCACCTCTCATACCGGACACGTTACAGTCCGGTTGATTCCCGTTGGACAGAACGCCGTCCGAAGGAGGGTTCGGTTCTGTGGGGAGATTGTGCGTGAGGTCTGGTTCTGGTTCTTCTTGTGGCTCTGGTTCTGTGATTGTCATATCTGTTTCGTCCCATTCCCACGAGTCATCTGGCGGCACCGCCATTGGACCAGCTGGGACCGGGCTGATCTGATGGAGGTCTACCAAACCTGGTTCCAGAAAGTTCCCAGGAACCTGCAGACAGACGGAAACAAAATAGAAAGTTTGAATTTGTTGAGAAAGAATAAAGACGAATCCCTAAAACACAACATCCTTCTGCAGGTCAGATCTCAGTATGATCCAAGTGTCAGCAGCATATCAAAGAAATGGTTCAACACTTCTCTCATCCTGTGCATTTATTATGAAGGTGGAGTCAGAGCTGGAAGGAGGTTAGCTAAGTTTAGCATAGCGACCAGAATCAAGGGGACACCGCGAGCCTGGATGTCCTCAACTTATCTTGTGTGTTTTTATCTGTAGACAAACCAACAAATGCTACATTTAGAGGCGTTATGTGTTTATAGAGAACAGTGTGTCCAGACATCTTCCCAGTACTTCTGAGAAATGTTTACAGCAGCTGTACACTCATGATCTAAGGACCACAAGGTCTGCTTGGCATCAACTACAACCAGAACATCTGGGAAATGACATACAGTTAGTTTTGATGCCCAAAAACAACATTGGTACTACATTTAAAACTTGTGTTGGGGGGGAAACTCTGTCCCTGTCAAACTTGGCAACCTTACTGTGACAACACGACTACAGGAAGCTGCACACAGTCACTGCATCAGGCGGCTGTGAGCAGGAATATTTTTGAAGTTTGGACGGCGCCAGGCAAGCTGTTTTTCCAGTTTCCAGTATTTATGCTAATCTACACTAATTGCCTCCAAGCTCCGGCTCTGCACTTAACATACAGACACGAGACTGATCGTCTCATCCCACTCTCCGAACCAAACGATCATCTCGTGTCGAGGTAGTCTCTAACCGTCTTTTAGAGGATGAAGAATTTCCTCAAACGACGTACCAAAGGAGTCCTCGGGTCTCAAAATATCTTGGAAAGAAAAAAAGTACATCACTTTCCTCAGACAGATATTCCCATTTTGGTTCTGTTGATTAGCGTTGACCAAACCCAAAGTCCTCAGATGAGACGAGAATTCTTCCACAATTTTATTCCTCGAAATTAAATCATGCGTCAGCACTTAATGCTCTGATGAAAACTGCAACTTAACAAGTCATTTGAGAAATTATTGAGTCCTAAATCAATACGTTTAAAAACATTCATCGAAGCAAGTGTCATCTTCCTGATACTGGAGGAGAAATTTATAATTTTAAGGAAATATGTGTAACGGGACTTAATGGCTTCATTTCCTCTTCTGCAGATGCCGAACGTGAAGCCAAACTGCCCGTTCAGACAGAAGCTGAAAACAGGATTGCTCTCTATTATCATTTAAAGTGCATGC
Source organism: Acanthopagrus latus (assembly GCF_904848185.1). Taxonomy (NCBI): domain Eukaryota; kingdom Metazoa; phylum Chordata; class Actinopteri; order Spariformes; family Sparidae; genus Acanthopagrus; species Acanthopagrus latus. The sequence goes on from NC_051054.1 coordinate 1,384,558, forward strand.
AATGTTTTATTTTGCGCTATCAAACACAGGCGCGAGTAAAGATTATGTTTTTCTCAGATGCTGTGTATCTTGTTTTGGCACCGAACTCTTTAAAAAAAGACATGTTAGGAGAAATCCTCTGCGAGCGCCGTCTCCGACTCGGGCCTCCGTTTGAAAAGAGACACACTGACACCCGACTCTGACAAAACACGTTCTGTGATCATTTAAAAAAAAAGAGTAAAATCAGCCCACCCCAAAAGCAATTGCTCATAAATCTCAACACAAATTATTCCGCTCTGGAACAAAGCGATGAATTATTCAAAAACGACTTCTGAGAGAAAAGAGCACGGAGCTGAAAACCCCAAAGTAAATACGTAATCAAAAGCCTTCAGAAAGCTCGGCTGTCTAAAAATATGCTTAGACACAGGAATTCTTCCCTTCCACAGACATAATTATACAAATTGCTCCGCGTCTCGTTAACAAGAGAGGGGGGTAATTCGTATTAGCCATTCATAGCCTATTAATCTAATAAACTAGTTGGCTGTGCGTGTGTGTGTCTGAGAGAGTGTGTGTGGGTCTGTGTAATGAATTTCTATTAGATTTGTGTTTATTCCCCTTGTGCTGATAAGGGAGATGGGGGGTAATGACTGAACTGGGTTTTTTGCCGCTGCAGACGCATTCAAAAACACATTCAGCGCTGAGGGGAGAGGCTATCAATCAGCCTAATCCAATCAAATCGAGTATTTGATGACCCACGAAAACCTTGTGTGTAATTTATATCTGTAATTTATCTCATTTCTGTAATTTTGCAACAGTTTACAGCTGAATTGCGGGTGTTTTTATGACCCCGGACACAGGAGGGAGGTGACTCCTGGCGGCCGCGGTGGTTTCAGAAACACATTTTTTAAAAAGCAGGGAATAACTAAAGTGCTGCTGGTCACCTGCCAAAGAGGCCGAACTGGCACGCTGGCAGACACATTTAACCAGTCGAACAGCGGTGATAATTTCCCACCCAGACTCCAACAACATGCCAGGGTGTTTCTCTGTAAACCGCCGGTCCAGATGTTCCTGAAGACGAGAGTTTGTGCAGGATTTAGTGGCTCTGAATCACTAAATTTACAGAATATTATTAGTTAAAAACAAGTAGTCTCATCTGATGTCCGAGATGCTTGTTTTATTCATCTGCTGCTCAAATCATTTGCACAGTGACACTGAGATTTGTAATGAAAACTGTTTTAGAATAGAGCAGAACTGTTACAGTTCAAACTGACCCTGAGGATAATTCAGAGATTGCAGGATTGTACTCAAGGTCACAGGATGCAGATGCAGGTCGACTACAGGACTGCGTCACTCTTTCACTTTATGAACCTTCAGAGGAAACACAGAAACTGCAGGAAACTAACAGAAGTGAGTCTCTGTTGGGTTGTTAAGGGATCAGTCCAGCTGTGACACGGACAGTCGGTCTGTGTTTTGAGCTACTAATGGCTAAAATCTGACAGAAAACTTTACATTTGTGTTGAAATAAGACACACATACAAATCCAGTCAGGAGACATTTCAAACATCCACTTTAAATTCATGTGAGAGTGAATAAACTCAAAACAATCGGAGGTACAGAAGCATCAGGACAACATGAAAACATTCAACATTCAGCAAAGACTGATCAGCTTAAAGTGGTTTCTAATCCTTTAAGGCACAATATGACACTGGTGCAACAGAAGTTATGTGGGAAACGTAGTGGCTCCGTATGCTTCACTGTTCTGACGTTAATCGTGCCAAAGTCTGCACGATGTGTACGTGCTAACAGGGGTGTAGCATGACACAGTTAGTTTAATTATTCTTTGAGGCCGTCGGTAACGGAGACATCGTGCAGTCATTAAAATCAAAAGGGTTCATCCTCTGGGGAGCTCGAGTGGATTCAGTGATCTAAATTTTACTTTTGTCCAAAGTGACTCACAGTAATTCAGTAATTCATACATTCACACACTGATGGTGCCGACCAGAACATCAGGAGCAATTGTGGTGTTCAGTATCGTGCCCAAGGACACCTCGACATGCAGACTGGGGAAATCGAACCAGCGACCTTCCGATCACGAGACGCTGGCTCTACACCCTGAGCCACGGCCGCTGATGTCATCTGAGCTGATTTTCATGAGAAACAGGCGGAAATAAACTGTGATCACGCTCATAAACATGATGATGGTGTTTGCAGCGCCTGCAGATACTCAGCTGCTGACAGACTGTGTGTGTGTGTGTGTGTGTGTGTGTTTGTGTGCATGCGAGGGACCTGTGCAGGGTTTTTTGGGGGGTGAAAGCTGGAAACTTTTTTCCCATTAGCTCTGGTTTGACTGCTCCCATTTGTTAGCATAGCATCTGCTGGAAGGCCCAAGGAGAGCGCAGCTATCTAGCAGCGTCTGGGTGATTATTCATGTGCCTGCGCTCCTCCAGGAGCTGCTGCTGCTGCTCCGGTCTCTGCTGGCTCGCTGCTGTACCGCTTGTCAAAGTGCTGAGGGAGCCCGGCGTCACCGGTCTGATTCAAAATGAATAGAAGCGCACAGATAAATCACCTCTCCATGCAGAGTGGAGGAGCCGACAGGCTGCTTTGAATGTAATTGCAAACGGTGAATGAAAACCTCCATATGTTGCTCATAACGTCGCTCTAAAACACATTTCATAATCGCCAAGAAAGTGTTCTAAAATATAATTTCCATATATTACGTCGGACTAGCAGGTATACTTAGTGAGACCTCATCCTCACGACACCCTGAAGCTTGAATTTAGACTCATTTACGTCCAATAAAAGATAAAAGAGGATCCGTCTCCTGCCGTCTGAACAACAGGACGTAAAGATTCACCGAGCAGAGAGAAGAAATATGCCTCATTCTGTAACGACGCTGACAGACCATCGACTGTGAGCCTGAGACTATCAAGAGGTCACTAAAGATGAGATGTTTGATAATCTAACAGGTTAGATCTCATCGGTTTGATCCGTCCAACAAACAAATGTTTATGCTAACTATTTCCCTCTGTTTCCTGTCTTTATGCTAAGCTAAGCTAACTGAGAATAACATTGATCTTCATGTTACTTTCTGCAACAAAGGGAATTATAATATTTCTTCTTTTCTTCTACATTCTGCAGTGAATGTGGAGTATTTCAGTTTATATAATGATGTGATGATTATAAAACAAACTCCTTGATTTTTATTTTCATCCCACCAATAATAATCTCAAAAGGGCTTAAAATAGAAAATATTACACAACTAATCAACTGATCGATCGATCGAAGGATCATCTGAGCTGTAAAAGAGACGGAATAACAATGAGTCGACCGGCTGCTCCTGTTCTGTTACAGACTGTAATCAGATTACTGTGAGCCTGTAAACTGAGCCTCACACACACACACACACACACACACACACACACACACACACACTCATGGACACATGCACACACACGCACACAAACACACAGACCAGGAGAGGACAATCGTTTTATCACTGAGCAGAAGTGTTCATTTATAAGCTAAACCACCCAGATATATGCCTCTCCGGTCCTCTCTCTCTCTGTCTCTCTCTCTCTCTCTGTCTGTCTCTCTCTCTCTCTCTGTCTCTCTCTCTGTCTCTCTCTCTCTCTCTCTCTGTCTCTCTCTCTCTCTGTCTCTCTCTCTGTCTGTCTCTCTCTCTCTCTCTCTGTCTCTCTCTCTCTCTCTGTCTCTCTCTCTGTCTGTCTCTCTCTCTCTCTCTCTCTCTCTCTCTGTCTCTCTCTCTGTCTCTCTCTCTGTCTCTCTGTCTCTCTCTCTCTCTCTCTGTCTCTCTCTCTCTGTCTCTCTCTCTCTCTGTCTCTCTCTCTCTGTCTCTCTCTGTCTCTCTCTCTCTCTCTCTGTCTCTCTCTCTCTCTCACCTCGCTGCTCGCTCTCCCATTTTCTCTCGCTCTCTCTTTATTCCTCTCCCATCCCCAGGAGAAGTGAAATTACTCTCCAGCCAGGCAGCGAGGTCAAAGTGTCTGGCCTCTGTTATTTGTCTTCTCCTCCTCTACAATATGTGTGTGTGTGTGTGTGTGTGTGTGTGTGTGTGTGTGTGTGTGTGTGTGTATTATGTGTGTGAGGTGTGAGAGAGGGAGTCCAACCCGAGCTGCACATGTTCAGCAGAATTAAGCTGATTCTTGCTAATTTCCAACATTCATCACGGAGCCGACGCGTTCTGAACGACTCGTCCACTTCAGAGGCCGTTTGATGGTTTCTGATTAAATTGTATTCAGTTCAATGCAACTTTATTTCTCCCTGTAAAGGTAAGTGCATCAACACACACACACACGCACACACACACAGATGCTAAACCACGAGACAACAACACAATCAATCTTTGCCTCTGAATCTCTGTGGAAAAAAAACAACTACTTTTAAACTCTCCTGCAAAGATATCAGTTAAACCTGATCTGCGTCTTCTTTTAAACATTCACATCCTCCACCTGTTTTATGCATCTTCAATTTACTGTGTGTACATAAAAAACAATGAAACCACAGATTTGTCCAGAAAATGTCAACGCTCAACAAAACACTGACGTCCTTCAGCAAAATCACGTCCTTATTTTAAAGATCTTGGATTGTCGATATCCTCGGTCATAACGATCACACGCATCAACCTCCACATGTTCAATGTTTCCTGAAATATTCAAACACAACTAAACCACCAGTTTCATCGAGGTTACGATACATTTTGTTCGGTTCCCTGTTTTTGTTTACGTAGTTCTTATTGAGAGCTAGTGGCAGATCTCAAACATGAAACTGAGGCTGTGAGGTCTCATCTTTGCTTCTAAAAACATTCCTCCTCTTCTTCAGTGTGAACCTGTTACCTCCTTTCTTCTCCTCCCCTCTGAGCTCTTAACACATCGCTATCCGTCAATTAATTGCTGGCAATCAATAAACTCTCCCAGTGTGTGAGTGTGTGTGTGTGTGTGTCCCTGTGTGCACTACATGCATATATGTATTTACATAAGTGAGACTGTGTGTGTGTGTGTGTGTGTGTGTGTGTGTGTGTGTGTGTGTGTGTCTGCAGAACCCGTCCCCTCGTATTCAAATGCACGTTTCCATCAGAACGTCTCTCCAGAACCATATTCATCACTATTAGAAATCCATAACAGCTCCATTCTGCTGCAGCTCTCTGCCGTCACGTTACATCAGCTGAACAAAGCACTCAGCTCTCTCTCTCGCTCTCTTTACTCTCTCTGAGCCTCGTCCGGCCCGAGCGGGCCCGGCTCAGGACGGCTCCCCCGTGAGCGATATTTCTCTGAACACCCGCCACGTTCGGTACTTCACACGTGCTGTCATCCTGTGATCAGCCAGCGAGTCGCACCTGAGACGTGGAATCAGAGTCGGCTCGCTGGCTGAAGATTTCTAATAAGACAAACCGTTTGGCGGCGCACACGCGTGGTGTTGTGATATGCAAACTGTCAAAGTGTTGAAATCTCATTTGCCAGGTTTCTTTTGTTTGTGGAGGAGGTGGCAGAGACGGCATTGTTTCTGTGACACTGATCGCACTCGAGAACTAACAGATTAGATTTTATCAACTGGCTGCTCGTCGACCGTTTGACTGATTCAGAGCGGAGTCGACGTTCGCGGCGTCAGACTCCGTAGGCTGCAAGAAGCCCAAATAGGCACCGATGGTTCTGATCTGATAGAAGCAGAGTGTCAGGACGACCCGGAGATATCTTGATCTTGATATTCATGGTCCCGCCCAAGACCCCAGGAAGAGCGTCGGGCTTTGAACCAATGTGACACAAAAGAAGCGACTGCAAAGTGGTTGATGCCGTTTTTCATCAGAATTTGATCCATTCAGTCCAGAAACATCCAGAGAAATTAGAGAAATTGCTGAATGACTGAAGTATTTCTTTAAGAAGCCAAGTTCTCAGTATTAATGTGAACCTTCAACAGTCTGATTAAGTTTTTGGGATTTAAATAATTCATACGTAAACATGGATGTCATCAGCATAGAAATAATACGCGTCACTGCACACCAGTGAAAGTGAAACCTTACAGCGAACATGATGTGGACGAAGGAGGCGGATCAGAGAACTGATCCCTGAAGAGCTCACCTGAAGAGCTCACCTGAAGAGCTCAGCTGAAGAGCTCCACCTGAAGAGCTCAGCTGAAGAGCTCAGCTGAAGAGCTCCACCTGAAGAGCTCACCTGAAGAGCTCACCTGAAAGCTCAGCTGAAGAGCTCACCTGAAGAGCTCACCTGAAGAGCTCCACCTGAAGAGCTCACCTGAAGAGCTCACCTGAAGAGCTCACCTGAAGAGCTCCACCTGAAGAGCTCACCTGAAGAGCTCAGCTGAAGAGCTCAGCTGAAGAGCTCAGCTGAAGAGTTCACCTGAAGAGCTCAGCTGAAGAGCTCAGCTGAAGAGCTCCACCTGAAGAGCTCACCTGAAGAGCTCAGCTGAAGAGCTCACCTGAAGAGCTCCACCTGAAGAGCTCACCTGAAGAGCTCAGCTGAAGAGCTCAGCTGAAGAGCTCACCTGAAGAGCTCACCTGAAGAGCTCAGCTGAAGAGCTCACCTGAAGAGCTCCACCTGAAGAGCTCAGCTGAAGAGCTCACCTGAAGAGCTCAGCTGAAGAGCTCAGCTGAAGAGCTCCACCTGAAGAGCTCAGCTGAAGAGCTCACCTGAAGAGCTCAGCTGAAGAGCTCACCTGAAGAGCTCAGCTGAAGAGCTCACCTGAAGAGCTCACCTGAAGAGCTCAGCTGAAGAGCTCACCTGAAGAGCTCAGCTGAAGAGCTCAGCTGAAGAGCTCAGCTGAAGAGCTCCACCTGAAGAGCTCAGCTGAAGAGCTCACCTGAAGAGCTCAGCTGAAGAGCTCACCTGAAGAGCTCACCTGAAGAGCGATCATCACAGAGTTGAATGTAATTAAACTTTTAAGAAGATGCGACGACTCATCGATCGTCGATTGAGTGACAGCGACCACCTCACGACTCTCACCGCCTCCGTGCTGCTCGGAGCCTCTCGAGTGCGTCGTGCATTTCACTGTATAAAACACGACCCAAAACAAAAACGCTGCTTTAATAAGAATTAATTTTGTTGTCTTCGCCGCCCGGTTTTATCAGGGGAACAAATAAAAAAAAGGCAGGACCAGTTTATTCTCGTATCAACACGTCTCAGGTTTGAGAAGATTGCTCCGTAACGAAATCATCGCAGCTTCAATCGCAGCACCATCTGTCTTTCACGCTGCATCTTAGCATCAAATCAAGCTCCGACATGCTCGCTGAGTGTAACAGTGCGTCAGCTGACTGCCTGCAGTGTCGGATGAAGGATGGAAAGTGTAAATGTCAGAGCGCTCTAACCTGCTGCTCTCCCAGCTCTCTCTTCAGTCTGTTCTGCCACTGCAGCGCCTGCATCACGATCGCCTCCCACCTCCTCTCCAGGTTGATTGACAGCAGCTGCAGGGCCTCCCAGTGCTGCTCCGCCTCTGGGCCCACCTCCGCCATGGGGCCCGTCTGCGTCCCAGAGGTGGGGATTGGAGAAACAGGTTTTGTCAGAATTATAAAGGCTATTATGATGCAAATCATATGATTAAATTCACAATTTAAAGACTGTACGACGACATAATTCCTCTCTCAAGGTTAAGCTGATTTATGAGGGTTTTCTCACTGATTCTCTCGGGTTTCATGAAAGGAAAGAAACTGAATCAAACTAATTTCAACAGCATTTCTTGCAGAAAATTGAGTACAAATCAAAACAATCTAAGAAACATAAAACCATCTGAAGCGATGGTGGAGGTCTTTTGATTTTGTCGGGTCGACTGTGATGTGATCAGATCTGTGATTTTGTCTCAGACCCACCTGACTCTGCTGTAGCAGCTTCTGGCAGAGTTTCAGAACAGAAGAAACTCCTCTGCGACGAGCTCGCACCTCCGAGCACAGAGACTGGTGGGTGACATGAAAGAAGGAAGAAAAAACAGAAGAAAGACGGCAACATTCAGTAAATATTCCAATTTTTATAACACAAACATTCACATGATCCTGCCGACTTTAAATCCATGAATCTTCTGTTCGCTGTGCATCTGGCAGCACAAACGGATCTCGATCGTATGATTGTATGAAACAGAAATAGCTGAATTTGATGTTGAGCTTAAGCACTGAAAGCCTTCAAAGACTCCTGCAGAAACTAAAACTGCAACAATGGAAAATCCATCAGAAAATGTGATGGAGAGGAAAAAAAAAACCCTCAGGTGGGTGCAAAGCAGTCGGACCAACAGACCGGCTGGAAAGAAACCTCCAGGTTAGATTTACTTGAACATCCATTATTGTTTGCAGACAAACTTCCTGCTACAGTTTTTTCCTTTTGCACTTATCATAATTGTATATTTATCAAAGCATGACATCAGTGAGGACGTGGTCGGCTCTCTATGTTCTGCTCATTCCAGGAAATTATCAGTTTGTTTCGGAGCATCGAGATATTGTGGTTTCTAATTTCTGTAACAGTTTTGTCTTTTAAAAATCACGATCGGTAATTCAGGTTTAGTTTAAAACAATAAAGTCCTGGACACAGATCCACTGCTGTCACTTGTGTTCCCACAGACAACAAGAAATATTACAGGAGTGAAAAAGGTAGAAAATGAACTTAATCTTTTCTGTGCAATGAGGGATTATCAGCAGCATTTCTGGTGCACCTCTAAATAAAGTCACAGATCATCTGCGTAGATGTTGATTGTTCCGGCCTGTCTGAACATCTGACCGCTCCTGTTTTATCACTGTGTTCACAGATCTCAGCAGTTCATTTTAGTGAATGTAACTGTGTCATTATTTACAGAAACGAGACTTTAGTTGTAATAAAAAATAGTTTAGAAAGAACAAACAAGAGCCAAATTTGTTCTCATTTAGTTTTTTTTTTTTTTTTAGTTCAGCGCTGTTAAATTCACGTCATTCACAAACAATTCATTAGCATAAAGTCAAATTCAGCACACAGATCCTTGATCAGCAGTAACAGTGCATAAAATAAATGACAACAGCCAATATTCCCCACGTCCGCCTCGCTCTCTGCTGCTGTCTAATAAATGCAAAAACCAGGAAAAAACAGAAGCATTGGATTGGCAGTGCCTATTATAAATCACTATATGCTGATGAGTTTCCACACGCAAAGGTCAGCGAGTGTGTGTGTGTTTGCATGTTTGAATGTTTACTCATGCAGGCGTGTGCACAAGTGGGTGTGTGTGCAAACATATGCATGTATTTCTGAGTGTGTGTGTGTGTGTGTGTGTGACAGAGAATAGAGAGGACAGCCTTACTCCTCTGCAGCAGCGACCAAACACGTCCAAGCCCCAAACTATTTATGCTAATCCTGCCCGCTCGCTGAAAAGCACTTCCTTTACATTTTCTTTACATTTTTCCAATAAATATTAAACACTATTACAATGAAATGGGATTCTCTTACTCTCTCTCTCTCTTTCTCTGCACACACACACACACACACACACACACACACACACTCTCTCTCTCTGCTTCTTCCTCGCGCACACTCGACTCTTCTTCTCTCGTCTTTCATCTCCTCTTTCTCGCTCTCCTCAGTTTAGCATATTTGTGGCTCGCCTGGTTGTCTAAACAGGAGATGGGGATGCAGAATACAGCAGACAGGATCAAGAGGACAAGCCCGGTGTGTGTCTGCGCGTGTGTGTGTGTGTGTTTGTGAGGTTGCAGATAAATTTATTCCGAGCAGGAGGTGTGTATTACGTTGAAGGTGGAGGCTCTAAACAACAACAAAACGACTGAGTGATACTCGCTCTGCGCCAAATAACTGCAGCAGACAGCGTGGAGGGAGCACGGGAAGATGAATTAAACTGGATTGAGGCTGGAACAATAATTCAGCATGTTAGAGTCAGAGAGCGACAGTCATAACTCTGAAATCTGCTCAACAAAGTCGGCCTCAACAACAGGAAGTCCAACGCACCGACACAGATCTCTGTACGATTAATAAGAGCTGATCAAGTTCCTCACATCAGCCTTCGAGTGCTGGAGACGAGTCTGATGTCGGATTGATTTCATCCACTCGGTAATTGCACAACTTTGACATCACAGTCAGCAAACATGACAATAAATGATAGCAGCTTAACAGGCTGTCAGACGGAACTGATTCGCTTCAATATCTAATCAATACCGCTGTCTACACAGGCAGCGTAATGGCTCACACAGCACCCACACTTCTTATGTGACCGCGACCCAAAGTGAAGCTTCGGAGGCGAGATTAAAGAATGATCATCATCCTATGCAGGAGCCAGGAAAAAGGATGAGATCACTTCATCCGTACAGCTTGTTTTTTAAGTTGACTCTTATAAATTTAAACAGAAGGCGGTAAATTGGGGGTCTGTTTAGGTCCGCCATTATGACGACTCGGAGGGTAACCGGGAAAGGTCACTTCATCACTTCGTCTGCGGACGTCAAGATGAACAACTGGACAGCAGCAGAGATCCAGGAGATGCAGCGTCTCCTCGGTCTCGGTAGCTGTCTTCACTGTCCGCATGTTGTTGTAGCGGCAAGCTGCTGACGGTCGCTGCTTTCAAATTAAAAGCCCCCCGCAAAGAACCCAGCTCTAAACTCCAGTGGGCTGCAATGTTAAGCTCTTAATTTGAAGACAAATTCAACCTGCTTCCTGTGCACACCCAACGTCATGATTCACATCACATGTTTACACCAACCCCAGTGGTGGCCTTTTGGAACAGAAGGAATATTACACCTTCCGTTTAGACAGACAAGGCGGCACCCTGCAGCCTTTACCTGGCTGTAAAGGCTGCAGGGTGCCACCTTTTCTATCTGAAGGGGGCTGATGTGACTGTTTGCAGCCTCAACTACAGTTTACGTGTCATCTACAGCAACAGTTAGCTTAGCATGGAAGCGCCAGTCCACTTCTAAAAAGTCAACCGCCGCTAATCTCGACTGACAGTTCGAGCTTTTCAGTCTCTTTCTCCTGAACATTAGTACACATTTTAAATCTTAAACATAAAGAAACTAACAGTGCAGTGACTAACCAGAAGTTTGAAGTCAATCACACGCAGATCTCTTTAAATCGCATTTAACAATTGTTCATTTAAGAGTTAAATGCACCTTTAAATGGGCTTTTTAAATTGCAGACTTCGCAGAAACAGCTCAAGAGTTGAATGTGAGCTGATGAGAAACTGACCCAACTTCACACCTGAGTTATGACCTCAGTAAACAGTTCATGAATGAGTTTATAGTCTTTATCTGATGTTTCAAATTTTCTTCGACACAGCATGATGTTCATTTTGTAAAGTATGCATGGAGAGTACAACAGACAATAAAGAGTTCTCAGTCAGATCCAGTCAGGATATCTTTCCAAGCTCCACCCAGAACACAAAGATGCAAACAGTCTGAATGCCAAACAAAAGCGTCAAAATGGCTGCCGACAACCAAACAGCTGACGTCACAGTCAGAACATTTGTTGGGCGTCAAGGAAGCACAAAGAAGACACGTGTTGTCTTGTTTAGGAGATAACATATCTTTATCATTATCAATCAATCAAAATCATTACCAGTATCATGGTTTCAGTTTGGGTTTGGTTCAGTTTTCAGCTTTAGACAGAAAAGTCTTTTTCTCTTGGAGTTTATTTCAGCCAGAGAACAGAAACAGAGAATCCTCAGTCTCTATTGTTTCTGCACTGACGGTTTTTATGCACTGATCCCTCTCTCTCTCTCTCTCTCTCTCTCTCTCTCTGTCTCTCTCTCTCTCTCTGTCTCTCTCTCTCTCTGTCTCTGTCTCTGTCTCTGTCTCTCTGTCTCTCTCTCTCTCTCTCTCTCTCTCTCTCTCTCTGTCTCTCTCTCTCTGTCTCTCTCTCTCTGTCTCTCTCTCTCTCTCTCTCTCTCTGTCTCTCTCTCTGTCTCTCTCTCTGTCTCTCTCTCTCTCTCTCTCTCTCTCTCTCTCTGTCTCTCTCTCTCTCTGTCTCTCTCTCTGTCTCTCTCTCTGTCTCTCTGTCTCTCTCTCTCTCTGTCTCTGTCTCTCTCTCTCTCTCTCTCTCTCTCTCTCTCTCTCTCTCTCTCTCTGTCTCTCTCTCTCTCTCTCTCTCTCTCTCTCTGTCTCTCTCTCTCTCTCTGTCTCTCTCTCTCTCTCTCTCTCTCTGTCTCTCTCTCTCTCTCTCTCTCTCTCTCTCTCTCTCCCTCCCTCCCTCTCTCCCTCCCTCCCTCCCTCCCTCCGGCGGGTCGAGCCTGGCTGGGCTCATATTGACTCAGAGGGCTCTACAGACACAGTCGGACAAATATTTGCTAAAAAGCTTTTCTTCCAAAATACATGGAAAGCCATGGAGTAGCTGCAGAGAAAGAGAAAGAGACGGAGGATGTAGAGGGAGGTTAGGGATGGACAGAGGAGCAGTGTGAGATTGGTCGACAGAGGAGGAGGAGGAGGAGTGAGACAGAAGAGAGACAGAAGATTAGAGTGAGTTACAAAGAAACTGTGAGATAAAGGAGGAGTAGAACAGATAAAGCCAGAGACCAACAGAACGAAGAGAAAGACAACAAGAGAGAGACAGGAAATTAAAAACAACAACAGAGGGAAACTGCTGATTTGTGAACATGTGAAACTGTGAAATCAGTCGTACAACTCTTTATTCTGCTGATCGACAGAACAGTTTTGTGTTGCATTGATCACCTGACTGAGGTTCTTCACATCCTGGAACCAGTCTTCTGTTTTTTTAAATCACGACTGTGAGATGATTTGAACTGAGGAAACAGAAGCAGTTTTTATACTGGGCAGCAAGCCGCCAATGTGGACGAGCTTTTTGCAGCTAGGTCTGCGAATTCAGACAGAAGGCGGTAAATTGGGGTCTGTTTTAGTCCGATAATATTACGTCTCTGAGGGTACACTTATTTCCACCTCTATTGCAATGTAAAGCTCTTATTTTGAAGACAAGTGCGACCTGCTTCCTGTTAGCTGTCTGGAGACGAGGTGCTTTCCAGAACGGCGACCTCAGGATTGTATCTCTACTTGTTTGCAGACGATGTGATGTTGTTCTGTCTCTTATTTCGATTCACTTGAAAAGTAAACACCGCTGAGAGGAGAGGGACTCTGACATCCACAACCAGATCTTTAATAGAAACACTTCTCCTTCTGTGGCAGAGCAAGAAAGCGTTAAAGGAATTACATATCCTGCAGGATGTGGCCAGCAAGACGAACGTCACTGCTGTGTTTCTTATCCTGATGGTCACGACCAGCTAAAAAAATACATGTATGGATGAATTATTTTTAGCTGAGGTCCCTTGAAGTGTCATTCCAGCTCTACAAAAGTGGCTTAACAGGAAAAGGAAACTTCAAGAAGCCTCATTTCTCTCGGTGTGTGATGTGAACGTCCCCGTCTCTCTCTACATGTACAGATTCAAGGTCGACCAACAGGAGAGAGACACAAAAAGAACGAGTGACATCTTTATCTCTTCGTTTGTTTTCCCTCTCCCTCGCTCCATGTGTTTCCCTGTCTGTCACTCAACATCCTCTTTAAAGAAGGGTGACCGAGTCGGGATAAACAAAAAGAAGAGGATCTGCTCTCCTCCTCCTCTAATTCCCCTCTTCACTCCATCTTTCTCTCACTCTCCAGCTCGATCTCTCGTTCTTTTCTCCCTCTCTCACTCCATCCCCACCTCTATCTCTCTCATTCTTAAATCTCCCTCTCCTAAAAACAAAATCCTCTTAACTCTCCTCCACCTCCTCATCTCCACAATCTAATTACCGAGACCTGCCGTGAAGAGAGGGATGGGAGAGAGAGAGGACGGAGGGAGGGAGGGAGGGAGGAGAGGATAGAAGATAGAGGAGAGTAAAGGTTGTTAGCTTGGTTGCTACATCAGTGTTTTCATGTAGTAAAGTGAGACAGAGAGAGAGAGAGAGACAGGACCGGGCGACGATTAAACTTTTGAAATCCAAACTATCGAAATATTTTGAGAAATCACAGCGAAACGGAGAATGACAGTGATCATGGATGAAAAGAGTTTATGGACTAAAGAAAAGAAAAGAAGTGAGACGGATAAACACGAGGAAACAGACGGAGGTGAGGCAGAAAAAGAAAAGCGACCGAGAGAAAGGACGAGAACGACAGAAGACAAGGACGAACTGTAAAGCGAGGAGAGGCGGAAACAGAGAGAGAGAAGGAGAATTTGGGCTGCTTGCGCGGTGACCCAGTGGATATTTCAATCAATTACCATTAATTAGAAATCTCTGATTAATTCTATTTGTTGATTAAGTCAATTAAAACCACAAGCACTCGTTATCGCACAACGAGCCTAATGAATTCCTGTCGACAATTTGTTCCCACACACATATTCCCTCCGCTGCAGCCAATACCGCCTACAGCTAACCAAACTTTGTCGTTTGCATACATCTCTCCTTCTTTCCCCTCGTCTGACATTTTCTCTCCTCCCTCCTGCAGTCGTTCACTTCTCCTCCTCTCTGCTCTCTCATTCCTTTTATTTCCCTGCTTACTTCCTAATTTCTTTGTTCGAGTCCGGCTGAATTTGTGCAAATGTAAGAAGAAGAAAAAGTTCCAGTAGAACCAGAGTCTGCCGCGGAGGTTTCTGTTCAAGAGCACCTTGAAACTTGTCAACGAGCAGGATGAGCGCTCAGAAATCGCGTCCTTCGAGGTTTTGGAGGCATAAATCTTTCACTCTCAACCTCGTCCTCTCACCTCAAGGCTACGGATTTCCAAAACTGGGGTCTGGATGTCTCAAGGGGTCGCTCCCAGAGACCGAGGTGGAGTAAACATCGTGTCCACCGGATCCACAACCTCCCCTCCAAGAGTTCAAGACACCAGTATAAGACCAGCGAAGGCCACGAAATGAAGTCAACTGATAAAACATGTTTCCTGTTGAACCTGCTGTGGTATTATTACAATATTGGTGATACAACATATAGAAACACTCATCTCAGATCTGTCATGATATTTCTTACACTACATGTGTTTTCATGTTGTCAACCTCTTCTTTATAAAACATCTGAATCATCCTTGATAATATTCTGTGTATCATTTGTAAGACTACGTCAAACATCGTTACGGACTGAAACGTGAAGCTCTGCCTCCGCTGACCCAGAATCCATCTGTCTCCCGCCCTGCACTTTTTCACATCACATATAAATGGGCTCTGAAAGTCAGCCGGATTCGTTAAGAGCTTTTAGAGCAATTCATTGAAAATGGAAGCAGACAATAAAGTAAGACAGGCCCTCTCCCGCTCTACTTTACCGCCGTGTTTGTGACATTTATGCTCAAACCTGGCAACCCGGCTGCATTAAAAATATCAATTTAGTACTCTGATAAATTGAGAGCTGCACTCCAAAGTGAGAAATTTATGTTTCCATTTTTAGGATTTCTCATTTTTAGGAGTGGCTCACGTTAAGGTCGGAGGTCACACGGCGACACTCCTACAAGAGGAAGGAAATAATGTGGAGGGTTTTTTTTCTTTAGCAGCACAAGAATCAGAATCATCGCCCAAAACTAAAGGATTTAAAATGGTTCTTATATGTCTGTTCACAGCTGCAGGTATCAGACATTTATGTTTCATGATTTTCAGACACGTTTTAACAAAACGTAACTCGTTTCCCTCTTCAGGCGCTGCAGGTTGGTGTAACACGTCGTATGTCTCCAGCTGGCGGCCCCTAGTGGCCATGAAGTATTGATGTTAACATGATTCTGTTCAAACTGATCTTAAATAAAAACAGTAACAGGTCACGCATTTATTCTTTTTGCAACAGGAGGTTAAGACTAAAGTGTGTGCATGCGATGAATTCACTGCTCTACGTGACGTACTTTCAAAACATGGTGAGTTTTAAGCTGAATGTATTTTGTAGTTTTGCATAAAAGTGTATTTTGCATTTTGAGCATTTGAAGAAAGAACATCCTGATAAGAACAACATGAAAAAAGATCATGACTTTTTTCTTAAATTACCTGCAGACACGTTGATGTAAGGGACGATTTCATGCCGGCTGCAGATTAATTAAAGGTACGTGGAGCTCAGACCTGCAGGAACTCTTCCATTAAACTCAAGAACCACGTGAGAGCTGAGCAGGTCTGTGTTTGATTAAAGCAAACTTTGGTTAAAAATCCACCTGTGTGACAAAAACGCTGTGCGGCCGTCCTGTGAAAGTCTCAATGGATTAGCTCTGACATCATCAGGTCTCATTGATTATCCTGAGTTATTAGCTGAAGTCCCTGTTTTCGCCTCCCGCTCGTCACATTTTAGGGATGAAGGCTTTACTTTAAAATATTCAGCAGCGGTAAACAAATGGAGGATATATGAAGTCTTTGTGAGTGAAAGCATTTACTGTTCTCACTAATGCAGCAGAGCGAACACGCCGCGGCGAGTTAAAACGCTGCTATCAATAAAATCCAATCTCCTTCTGTCTATCTGCATCTCGCCGCGTATTCGTCTTTTCACCTCCTTCTCTCATTCGTCTTTTCCTTCCTTTCTCTTCCTGCGTCTCTCTCTTTCCTCCCCGGTCTCTCCGTCTCCCTCTTGTTTGCTCCTTCCGATCGCTCTCTCTCCATCTTCAGTTTTCAGTCTTCTCTCTCCTCCTTCGCTACTATCGTCTCCATCTCCATCTTTCACCCTGTCTCGTTCGCCTGTTTCGTCCCTCCGTCTTTTCCTGCTGTTTTAGCAGATGATGGTGATTTTTCTCTCTCGTGTCTATTTGTCTCTCTCTCTCTCTCCTTTCTTGTGTCTTCAGGGATGTTTCTTAGCTTCCTATCATGACTGAAATAAAGGTTAGTTTTCAAAAACACCTGGACATAATAACCCGTGTTTGGCCTTGTGTGTCCTCGTCCTCGTCCAGATTTGAGGATTAAGTTTTCCTTCATTGGTTGAGAAGTTCTGCTACTTCCTAAAGCTTAATAAACCATTTTAAGCTGTTGAACTGATACAAATCAACTGTGACGTCCTCGAGATAAACGTTTGTTCTCATGATCTACGTAAGTCAGTATCAGTATCTGTATTTTTGTCCTATTCAAACTTCATTGATTTTTTTTATGTTTTAGGGTTTTAGGGTTTTCTTTACAGCCTGAGGAGGAGAACGTATCCAGAATTAAAAAGCCAAACTCAAGAAAAGGTTTTCTGTCTTTTCTTTAATCACCTCGTCAGTTTTCAGGTTTTTAGCCTTCTGTCCTCCTGATGTTCAACACAAACTTCATTGATGAATAACACACAGCCTGGTCGCCATGATGTGATGTTGGCAGTCAATGTTGGTACCATATTGACATTTGTGCAAACTTGTCGAATCACCTCCACATTACATGTTCGTCACCTGACTCTCACATCAGGAGATTGTTTTGGATTCTTGACGAGAGTCCGTGACGCATTTCCAGCCACGTTTTTGGTGACGAAGATGGGATATTTAGTGGCGACTAACGCAGGTATCTTTTAAGCCAAACCACAGTGTTTTCTAACCCTAACCAAGTGGTTTAAACCTAACCAGAGCATCAGATCAGCGTTATGACAAGAAAGAAACAGAAAATGAAGCTTCAACTTATTTGTGTTTTCTGCAAATTAATTAGCTAACATTCATCCTGGCGATTGCGTTCATGTTACACATGAGATACGACAGGATCACTGATGGAAAACTGGCTGCTTCTTATTTATTCGTGGTGTGTGAGCGATGCAGACAGGCTGCTTTCTGTAGGAAAATAAATATATATGTTGCATCTATTTAAGTTACATTTTGCAGAAGAGTTGCACCTGAAGATGCTGCTGTTGTTGCTGTTGTTGTTGTTGTTGATACATGCAGACAGAATGGCTCCTGAGAACGACGGGACCTCATAGAAACTAAAAGAAAGATGAACACTGTAATTAAACTAAATATCAGATCAGAGCTGAAACTGCAGCATCAAGTCTCAACACTTCACTTAACCTCATCCCTCTCTTTTCATGTCGCCTCGCTCTGTCCTTACTTCTCCATCGCTCCCTCCATCTTCTCTTACGGTTTGTTTCTTCCTTTCTCTTTCTATCTCCTCCCTCTTATCACTCGCGACCTTTTTCTTCTTATCTCTCCCTCCTTGTCACTCGTCGTCTCTCTTCTTTCTCTGAACATGATTTTTTCCTTCTCTTTCGTCTCTCCGTCCCGTGTTTTGATTCTCTCCCTCTCTCTCTCTCTGTCTCCTCTCCTTTAGCAGATGAAAGAGCCGAGTGTTTTCTTCTCCTCCCGAGCAGATGAAGATGAAAGTCTGATCTGTTTGTTGACGCCGTTACCGTGGCAACGTCTCACCTGTTTGCTCGCCTTCAACCCCTAACGAGCAACTCTTAACGAGAAAACACCTCTTCAGGAAAAAAAAACACCACACACACATACACACACAGAAAACCAAGGAATGAGCACAAACAGAGCTACAACCAAGAAAGACACACTGATGGGCGTAATCAAAAGGCAAACACACACACACACACACACACACACACACACACACACACACACACACACACTGAGCTGCCTGTGTTCTTGGCAGGGAGTCGGCAGATCTTTAATCCTCATCATGCAGCAGGTATCGATATCAGAGCCTCGCTGTCACCTTCTATTAGCCGGCGAGAGCGACGCTGAGAGGAGGGCCGGATCATATACAGCGAAGGAGGAGCTGCTGGTTTGCGGACGCCGGAGCGTGTGGACGTTATATCACCGAACACAGATGTCACAGCGAGCATCCGGCGCCTGTCGGGTCCACGAGCAGAACAGAAACAGAAACAAGATCCTCGTCTTGTTCTGACTTTTCTACTTCCTGTCTTTGTTATTTTACAGCCTTGTTTTCTACGTCACCTGTGTTTCATTTGTTAATTAGTCCATTGTTGTGTTTTTCTACCCTTGTAGTTTTTTTCCTCCTGGTCCGTTTTGTATTTCTCTTCAGTTTTTTTTTA